>NC_090725.1:24536056-24541056 GCF_036898095.1 Palaemon carinicauda | reverse complement strand
TACTACATTACTTATTTAATTAAAAGTTTACTGTTTCTTTATGATAAACAACCTTTCTAATTTAGGAAACAGGTCCTCAACTTACAAACATTCGACTTACTAACATTCGGGGATACAAACACAAATCCAACTGAAAATAACAAAGATAATATAAAGAAACTCTGTGTTAAAGCAATATTATATCATTTAATACAGTGAGCAAAAGGCATTTGTAATAAACTGATATACTACTTCATACGAAATTTGACTATTTGTTCACTTTTGTAGCTGGGAATTATATGTATGGGAGTCAGGTTAGACCTTACACTAGGCCAAAGTTAACCAAATTCGACTTACAAACAGCTTCTTGGAATTTACTAACTTTGTAAGTTGAGAAACTTCTGTATTCGGATTTTACTATTATGAGTTTTAAGAATGGATATGGCTGTACATATTACAAAAAAAATAGTATCATTATTACTCGACCTTATAACAGATAACCATTATAGAGGGTCCCTAATTTCCATATATTTCCATCTAATTATCCCGGATAATTTTAAACAGAAAACTTCATTTGCGTAGGATTATCATAACCGAACTTGCATATCGGTGTAATAACTTCTGGAGTAGAGAGGGAAGTAGTTAAATCTTCACTTCTTTCTTGTAGGAAATTCTACCGACTGGAAAAGTATGGAAATTCAACGGCTATTTTTTGTAGATTATTTCTCATAATGTTTTTGAGAACATTTTGAATGCTATATTGGTTTAGATATAAACAAAAAAAGATTGACGACAGCTTTACTAAGGTAGCTATCAGCCTTCCAATTTACGTGACCTCTTTAAAGATGCAAGTCTATCAATTGCCTGAGAAATCTTATTATTTTTCTATATATTGTATATAGCTTGCTACTCTTTGGGAAAATAAATGAAAGAAGTTATAATCCAAAGATATCTGAATAAAAATGGTCATTAATAACTGCTACACTGTCTGCTTACTTACTTATTCCTAGTTTATATAGGTAAATTGGTGTAATAACTTCTGGTGCAGAGAAAGTAGTGGTTAAATCTTTACTTTTTCTTGTGGGCAATCCCATGGATATTTTTGTTTATAATCACTGATAAGATTTTGGATGAAGATTTAAATAAAATGTTTGTTTAGATGTAAACATGGATAAGGTTGATAAAAACTATCCTAACCTACCAATTTATGGTTGGACATAGGCATTTATCAACAGTCCAGTTTACCTGACCTCTTTAAAGATACATGTCTATCACTTGCATGATCAATTGTATATTTTCTCTATACATTATATATAACTTACTATACTTAGGAAAGAGATATGAAAGAAGTTATAATCCAAATGACCTCTGAATAAAAATGGTTATTGGTAAACTGTGCATATTAACTTATTCCTAGTTTGCAATAAGTGGTTATAATAGGCTTTTGAAGTAAAATTAAACATACACTATAAACAATTAAAGTTCATAGATTATACTATATGATCATGAAAACTAGATGAAAAGACTGTAACAATTTTCCAAGCCTCTTAAAACTAAGATTGGATTTCTAAGACTTGTATCTGAAAGGTTGAAAGATAATGATGAATGATTATGAGGATATAGTGTATTTAAGCGTGTTTATGCTTTTAAAAGAGAGAGAGAGAGAGAGAGAGAGAGAGAGAGAGAGAGAGAGAGAGAGAGAGAGAGAGAGAGAGAGAGAGAGAGAGTCAAAACCTTTTAAGGCTAATATGGATTTATAAGAATGCTCTACGCCAGGTTAAAAGATAATTATAAATGAATATGAGAAAATGGAGGATTTACGTGTTTTTGTTTCATAACAAGAGAGAGAGAGAGAGAGAGAGAGAGCGAGAGAGAGAGAGAGAGAGAGAGAGAGAGAGAGAGAGAGAGAGAGAGAGAGTTTTGACAGCTCCAGAGATGCTTGATCAATAATTCCAACCCCTCCCCCTAAATTTCCTCAGACACAGAGCTACTTCCCACTATTTATCTGTCCATCTATTTATCTATTTATCTATCTATCTATCTGTCTATCTATCTATCTATCTATCCAGAGTCAAAACATTTTAAGACAAGATGAATTTTTAAGAACTGTGTATGGAAAGAAAAAGGTTAATGGTAAATCAAGATGAGAAAATTGAGTATTTACGTGTGTTTATGTTTTATAACAAGCGAGAGAGAGAGAGAGAGAGAGAGAGAGAGAGAGAGAGAGAGAGAGAGAGAGACTGTTGCCAGCTCCAGATATGTTTGGTCAATATTTCCAAACTCTCCCCCCCCCCCCCTCTCCCTCCCTCAGACGCAGAACTGCTTCCATCTATCTATCTATCTATCTATCTATCTAGAGAGAGAGAGAGAGAGAGAGAGAGAGAGAGAGAGAGAGAGAGATTTGCCAGCTCTAGAGATTCTTGATCAATAATTCGCCCTCCCCCCTCCCCTTCCCGCACCCCACTACCTCAAACACTGAGGTACTTCCATCTATCTTTCTCTGCATTCTCCTCGCCTAAAACATTTGCTCCATCACATATTTTCCTTCGAATAGCCTCCCACCTTAGGTGAAAGTACCAATAATGTAATTCCAGCATTAAACATCCCCATAAGAGGCTATTAGAGACCTTCTCTGCGAGAAAATACATCGGGAAATGGCCATTAAGGAAGATCGTTCTCAGGTAACGAGCATTATTTAGTACTTAAAGGGGGTTTTATGTCTGGCTTAGTATTGGAAGCGTATTTCTTATATGGCTTTATGGATATTTGTTTGATATTAGGAGTGATTAATACCTAATGATGTGTTTAAAGAAGATTAGATTATTTGGGTAAAGTGAAATATGTTATCTGGATATAGTTAATAATGCTTATATACATTATAGACTGGTGAATATACAGTGATATATAAAACAAATATGTCAAACCATGAAATATAAGCTATATTCTTGAAATTATTGAATTAGGATTTTTATATAATCTTTGGGTTAACTATTGTACTGTCATTGTTCAGTAGCTACTTTCCTCTTGGCAAGGATAGAAGAGACTCTTCTTGGAGAAGGATACTCCAAAGTCTAACCATTGTTCTCTAGTCTTTAATAGCGCCATAGCCTCTGTACCATGGTCTTCTACTCTCTTGGGGTAGAGTTGTCTTGCTTGAGGATATACTCAGGCATACTATTTTATCTTGTTTCTCTTCCTCTTGTTTTTATAAGGTTTTATAGTTTATATATGAAAGTTCTAATGTAATTTTGTTACTGTTCTTAAGATATTTCATTTTGATTGTTCATTTCTTCTCTTGTCGTTTATTTATTTTCTTGTTTCCCTTTTCCTTTCATCACGGGGCTATATTTTACTGTTAGACCCCTCATAGATATCTTCGTTGAATGTTGTGATTTTCATTTGGGAAAAGTTGCTGTAAAAAAATTATAGCTATTAGCAATCTTTCATCGCCGTTAAAGGAATTCTTCAAAACCAAATACCTACCAAGGATATACTTAATGATGATAACCTTTTTTTATTTGATTTTTAAACAGAAGTGAATAAATTAGTACCTTATATAAAATTTGCAATGTAAACCGAAATAGATAATAAGCCAGCGTTTTTATGCTTTGAATTAAACTTTAAAGGAACACAGCGATTTTGAATTTTCTGTGTAGAAAGTCAAAAAACGTTCTCATAAACTTTTATTCCAACGAGCATCCTAGAAAATATACTATTGTAAGTGCTACGATGTTTTAAGGGTAATGCTAGTCAATTGCCCTGACTCCTTTAGTATCAGAGTTTTACCGATACACAAAACTTTCCATTTCTCGCTTTTTATGCTGTTCATTTCTATTCCTATTGTTGATGGCATTCATTGTTAAGGGTTTTTATTTACCTCCGCCAACGAAGTTGGAAGGTTATGTTTTAACCCATGTTTGTGTGTTTATTTGTTTGTTTGTTTTTGTGTGTGTTTGTTTGTGAACAGCTTCCTGACCACAATTTTAAACGTAGAGTGATGAAACTTGCAGTGATTAACAATTATATAAAAGGGTGAAAATTATAAAAAATTTTAAGGTTTATGTCAAAAGTCAAGGTCCCGGTCAAGCAAAACGTCAAAATCACGTAATCAGACATAAGTTTGGACTCCATTGTCACAGAGACTTCAAACTTGGTTCATATTTGAGTGTATGTAAATCCACGTCAATTAATACACGTGAAGGTCAAAGGTCAAGGTCGAGCAGAAGGTCGAGAAATAAGATGCCGCGGCAGAGGTCTGCCCTCTACTGAGTCCCTCTCTAGTTTAAGAATATTACACAGAAGAATGTACTAATTAGGAATTCTCGTGCACAAAAGTATAAATGTATTTCCGAGAATCATTGTAATCATTGTAAGAGAAAATATATCGGACAAAGCTGGAACTATGACGTCAAAACAGAGAACATAGCCAGCGGTTTATTTTCATAATTATTGTAATAATTGTAGAGATGTAAGGGATATATAATTATATACATATATATATATATATATATATATATATATATATATATATATATATATGTATATATATATATATATATATATATATATATATATATATATATATATATATATATATATATATATATATATACATATATTTATATATATATATATATATATATATATATATATATATATATATATATAAATGTATATATAGATATATATAGATATATATATATATATATATATATATATATATATATATTTATATATAATAATATATAACATATATTATCATTATAGTTATTATTATTATTATTATTATTATTATTATTATTATTATTATTATCATTATTATTATTATTATCATTATTATTATTATTATTATTGTTATTATCATTATTATTATTATTATTATTATTATTATTATTATTATTATTATTATTATTGTTATTATTATTATTATTATTATTAGCCAAGCTATAACCCTGATTGAAAAGCAGAATGTTACATGCCCAAAGATCCAAAAAGGAAAAGTACCCTTTTAAAGAAAATGA
>NC_090725.1:24528556-24531056 GCF_036898095.1 Palaemon carinicauda | reverse complement strand
CTCCAACAGGGAAAGTAGCCTAGTGAGGAAAGTAAAGAAGGAAAATTAAAATATTTTAAGAACAGTGACAACATTAAAATAAATACTTTCTATATAAACTATAAATACTTTAACAAAAAGAGAGGAAGAGAAATCAGAAAGAACAGTGTGCCCGAGTGTACCCTCAAGCAAGAGAACTCTAACCCAAGACAGTGGGAGACCATGGTACAGAGGCTATGGCACTACCCAAAACTAAAGAACAATGGTTTGATTTTGAAGTGTCCTTCTCCTGGAAGTGTTGCTTACCATAGCTAAAGAATCTCTTTTACCCATACCAAGAAGAAACTAGCCACTGAACAATTACAGTGTGGTAGTTAACCCCTTGAACAAAGAAGAATTGTTTGGTAATCTCAGTGTTGTCAGGTGTATGAGGACAGAGGAGAATCTGTAAAGAATAGGCCAGACTATTCGGTGTATGTGTAGGCAAAGGGAAAGAACCGCAACCAGAGAGAAGAATCCAATGTAGCACGGTCTGGCCAGTCAAAAGATCTCCATAACTCTCTAGCGGTAGTATTTCAAAGGGAATTAAAAGCTCAAGATAGAGACGACTGGCGGAATCTAACTAAGGCCCTTTGCGTCAACAGGCGTGGGAGATGATGATGATGAAATGTGCTATTCCCATTGATCTTCTTTTTCAATATCTCTTTCATCTATATCACCTCATTTCAGAAAGAATATTAATTGTACACTCTGTATTCATATTTATTTAATCCCAACATTCTTACATCAACAAATTCTCCGCAGATACACAAATTCTCGATTCTTCGCTGAAATTTTAACTAGAAGTATACTGATTTAAGCTCTAACTAAATAGATAACAGTAGTTTCATAATACTAAATCTTCAAACAGATTCATATATCAAATATATTTCTAGTTGATGACTGGGAATGGTGTTGGACTTATATGCCATCTGTTACTAGTTCTTATTCAGTATTTTTTAATATATTTAATATTATTTTATAGAGTATCAATATTTGTTTTGCTTTTTAACTTTAAAAATGACTTTATTATTATCATTTTAATGTACGAGTAGAGAATGAAGAGAACACTATATGTTTGATAGGTATAGCCCTGTTGATTAATAATAAACATAACAAAATCCTTCAAAATAATCACAGAATAGTTTTATCCTTTATCAATTTAAAATGGGAAGGTAAAACAAACAGGAGTCGGTAATAAAAAAATAATGTCAATATTTTTTTTGGGGGGTGGTGTTAAAAACAACAAAGATTAATACCTAAGTTTGGTAGGATAAGAATTGACCTTAAATGACAGTTAACTATGAAAAAAAAATGTCATGTAATTCTGTATTCTAGATGTTAACCCTTTAGCATTCATGTAGGCTACAATTTCTTTACATGTTTACAAGTCTAACCCTTTTGATATCATGAGTTTGACAATTGCTGTCAGGTTAATGGCGTTTGGCTGTGTGGCAAAATTTACACACCAGAAGAGAAAGTAAATTCTGTGCCTCGGTACGACAATATTTATTGAACATAATGTCCAACGTAATGATAAGGCTCCTACAAGACTAAATCTTACCCCTATTTGTTAAATGATGATTAATTAAAGAAAATATTAACTATTAGCAACTATGCCCTAATGAAACATATTGTTAGCATGATCTTCAATGGAAGGGGGAAAAAAACTATGAACTAGGTTATTAAATTATGTCGAAAAAAAATGAAATTATCCCTTATGCGATCAGAATATTTGCATTACTTCAAAAGTATTTAAAACACAGAAAATACCATGAAAATTATGTAAACGTAAAATCTTTTTTTAAATCTATTCATAAAAATATAACAATTATGTTATATGACTTTTATATGAAATTTGTAGAGCGACGGCTAATCTGTCACGTTGTAGCAATGCTTTAGATATAAATTTAATTGATATTGAGCTATAATTGATTATAAATTGCTATGTTGTACAGTGAACAATGACGTCATATGTCAACCTATCTATGCTGAAGTTTCATATCATAACTAAGTGAGGAATCACCAATCTTCACTATTCCTCACATCCATAAAGCAGACATCATCCTGGAGTGCACCTTCTCGTTTAAATAAGATAAACCCTTCATGAAGAGGCTATTTGCAGCTCCTGAAAATAGCTGTCACCCGCTGGCTTCCAGGGGTTTCTCTTAACATACCTCCCACAGCCAAAGTAATTACCTTGGTTTCAGGTAATTTGCATGGTTTCAAGGTAATATTGAAGGTAATGATATTTGTAAGGTATTTCGGTTTTATTAACTTCAAATTTAAAGAAGTTGGAAAAGTTTTAAGGTAATCTAGGGTAAAAAGAAGCATCATCTAAGGTAATAGTTGCATGTTCAAGCTCAAACCATGGCTCTCAATCTCCTTATCTTGGCTCACAGCCACTATTTCTGTAAACACATACACATATGGATATACATTGTCTAAACAATGTATTTAGACAATTGTCATTTTGAAATTA
>NC_090725.1:24516056-24518556 GCF_036898095.1 Palaemon carinicauda | reverse complement strand
TACAGTAAAGATTTTATTATGCACACGTGCTTTAGGTAACATGATAATAGAAATATTTATTTGTGAGCAAGCAATCGTTATTTATTCGACCAAATTAAAAATCAGAGTAGAAAAGATATTTACGGTTTCTGAATTGACAAAAAAATTCAAACTGAAAATACGAGTTACATATATATTTTTGTGTGATGTAATCTAGAAAAATATTAAACTTTTTTCATGTTGTATTATCCATAATGTTTTTTTTTATTCTTAATTATGGATAGATTCAATATTATACGAAAATATAGTTACTCAAGTATTTTGCTTAGCTATGTCCATAATTACATATTTATTATTTTGATATTCACTATATATACTTAGTTTATCTACAGTTTAGTATCAAAGAAAAGAATACACAGAGGTTGTATTATTATTATTATTATTATTATTATTATTATTATTATTATTATTATTATTATTATTATTATTATTATTATTATTATTATTATTATTATTATTACCAGATAAGCTACAACCCTAGTAGGAAAAGCTAGATGCTATAAGCCCAAGGGCTCCAACAGGGAAAAATAGCCCAGTAAGGGAAGGAAATAGGGGAATAAATAAACGATATGAAAAGTAATGAACAATTAAAATAGAATATTTTAAAAACAGTAACAACATTAAAACAGATATTTCATAAATAAATTATAAAAAGACATACGTCAGCCTGTTCAAAAAAAAAAAGAAAAAAACATTTGTTGCAATTTTGAATTTTTGAGGTTCTACCGTTTCAACTACCTGGTTAGGAAGAAATTTCTGCAGAAAATATGAAGGAACATGACTATTCTCTTTTATACTTAAGTAAATACTATTAGTCTATCTATACCAGTAATATTGTAGCAATAATAATACATGCTTTCTTTTACGAGCGTTATCACTTAAATCTATATCAAACTGAATTATTTCTAAATTCACAACCAATGCAATACATAAGCACTGATAAAGGTTAGATTCATGTAAATCAGTTGTGAAGTAAAATTCTAAGAGAAAGGGAGTTTAATTTCAAATCAGGATAGACATAAATTAAATAATCTGAATACTTATCCACTTCTCTCTGCCCCTGTGTGTATCTTTGTTTATGCAAATCCAATCTCTCTCTCTCTCTCTCTCTCTCTCTCTCTCTCTCTCTCTCTCTCTCTCTCTCTCTCTCTCTCTCTCTCTCGCTGAAAACAGTAAAATATGTTGAGAGGATTAATTTGCAGTCAGGATTCCCCTGATAACCGATACGGCTCTTTCAAAACAGGTCAAGGAAAGCGAATGCTTAAAATAGATAAAAATACGCAATGGAAAATTACGCAACTGGACGTACAAAGAAAATCCATTATTGGTCAACTTACGCAAGGGCATTAAACCAGTCAGATAATCTATATCATAAAAAAGAAAAAATTTCTCTAGTCTAATTTTTCATGGTCAGCAAAATCTTTTGAGCTTAAAAACATTGTCAGTAGAAAAAGAAATATATCTATATAAATATTTATTTTCTTTATTTCATGCTATAAGAGATAATTGAATATAATTCGATCTAATAAATAAATTCCATCCTAAACAATATAGAAAATAGTATTCCAAACGTAAAAGAAAAGTTTACATTTGCTGAATTTGAAGTCCCTTTCTAGATTATCTGACATAACATTTTATGATAAGGATAAATTCAAATTCTCTAAATTTTCCCTCATCGATTTTTCTGTATGATTTGTAAACGTAACTTAAATAATATATAAATATATATATATATATATATATATATATATATATATATATATATATATATATATATATATATATATACATAAATATATATATATATATATATATATATATATATATATATATACATATATATATATATATATATATATATATATATATATATATATATATATATATATATATATATATATATATATATATATATATAATTTCTCTGAGTTCCAATAAAAATAAGATCATTTTATTTCACAATACATACAATAAATGTTACTCAAAATATGAACATTATAATTGTCTCTATTTTTCTATATCATTCTTTTTATTTATGAATGGGGATACCGTAACTTGATGAAAGGGTTTGCCTATTGCCATGATCAACAATACTGTACCAGTCAGGGCCACCCATACCAGGTTACTTTGCCGTGAGCGATCAGATTGAAATCTCCCACCATGAATTGACATTTCTGAGACCTTTGTTTTGTAGTTGACTAGAAACGGCTGCATTTGTTGTTGTTGATGAAGTTATTATATACTTACGACCTGATAACTTATTTTAACCTATAACCAAGGTCAATAGAATTTTAACAGGTCAACCCACGGCAGCTTGAAATTTTTGTTGTATGCACATCCCTGGTGTCAATAGGTTCAAAAGAGGTCCTAGGCTGAACCTATGGTCAGTCTGTAATGAGCGGCCCAGAAGGTCGGATATCCATCTCTCTCCGACTCAATCTGTCTGAAATAAATTAGATCA
>NC_090725.1:24508556-24513556 GCF_036898095.1 Palaemon carinicauda | reverse complement strand
GACTGTTTATTGGCGTTAATTTGCAGAGCGTGGAGATATTACTGAATTGAGACAATAATCAGTATTTTTAGCACAAGAAAAGTCAATGCTATTTTCGGATTTATTGTCTGTTGATATTTACCTAAGGCTCAACGTTCATGGTTTTATCTTTCAGACAAACTGTAAATTAAAAAAAAAAAAAAGTCCTCGTCTGAAAATCTGTGCGTGTATAGTTTATATAAATAAATACTAACATTCATTATATGTTAATTTCCTCGTTAACCTTCACTCAATGGTTAAACAGTTTATTATCTACATTATGAGCAAACTTCTGATTAGATATACCCCAACTTTTCACATATATTTACTTTTCTAATGTTGCCTCTAGTCTTGGGTAGTGCCATAGCCTCTGTACCATGGTCTTCCACTGTCTTGGGGTAGAGTTTTTTTGCTTGATGGTACTCTCTGGCCCACTATTCTCTCTTATTTTTCTTCCACTTGTTATTTTGAAGTTTTTATAATTTATATATGAAAGATTTATTTTAATGTTATTACTTTTGAACTTCTCTTGTAGTCTATTTCCTTATTTCCTTTCCTCACTGGGTCATTTTTCCTGTTGGAGCCCTGGGGCTTGTGGCATCCTGATTTTCCAACTAGCAATTAATAATAATAATAATAATTGGGATAAGTGTGTATTAGTAAAATTACTATATATTGATAAGAGCAGGGTAAGTTAGGGAGGGCCATATTTCCGAAATGTATGGTGGATTAAATGAAGGGAGGTAGAGAGGTATATAATTCATTGTTTTGATATTGATCAATCAAATGGATAAAATGGAAAATAGTAAGCAAATGGAGGAAGCTAGTTTGGAACTGTCATAAGGCAGATACATTAAAGTATAGTTTAGAAAGATGTGGAAAGGTAAGTTTACAATTTCCAGGAATCAATTTTGTACAAATATCAGTGTAAGGGAATCAAGTCACCACCTAAGGGTGGCAAGAACAAGAAAACACAATACAGCTCTTGTGGTTAACTGGCAGAAGTACCCGTAATGGAAGTGATAGGCAGGACTCTAGTTAATGCTTAAAAAATCAGAATTTATATAATTTAATTTCCTATATTTTCTTATTGTTTATGTTTCGTGTGAATAATTTATGTCAATAATAAATCTAAATTTAATATGGCATGGTATTTATGCATCTGTTACCGATTGTATTAGTAATGAGTCTAAATATAGTAAAAAAAATATTCTTTGAATTTGCATTGGATGTATTTTTCAAACATTTTAGCGAAAATGTATTCATTCTACCATTTACTTATATTTATCCAATGCGAAAGTTTTTGGATATTCCTGACCAAATATAAATATCAGTTGAAATATAAATCCCCTTCAGTGTGAAGTTACCGTAATGAATAACCACAGTTGAATTAGGATATATAGGCGGGATTTTAACCACAGAACTTTTGTTTAAAAAAAAAAAATAAACATATATCCATTTGGCTGTTGCTTTCAAATATACAGCATATGTCTGATTAATCCTGTATGTAGGAGTCGTAAGCCGATTGGACTCATCAGCGGTAAGTGCACTGTGGTTTTTCATTATCTGTCGATAACCAAATAATTTTTTTCATAATCTCGCACGTTATGAATTTAAGTACTTTCACCAGTTTTCTCTTCTTCTGGTTTATTATCCTAAAATTTTCCTTTGCCCTCATGGTGTTATGACATTTGATGAGGAATAGACAAATTATCAGGAATAGGCCTTATCTACACTGTTAAAAATTTGCATAAAAAAACGGTAAATACCTGGCAACATTTATTCCAGGATTTTTACCTTTTTAAAAACGGATATATTGACGTAAAAGAATGATATTACGGTCAGCAACCCGTGAAATATAATAACAAAGTAGGGTAAAATTACGGTCGCCTGTATCTTACTGAAATGCGGTTGAGAATAGTATAATTTTTACAAAGATTTTCCGATTAAAATTACGGTTTTTTTAACAGTGTACATAGATACAGTCAGAGCCATCACCTCGTAAGCAAGTGAAGTCTTCTGAGAGTTACTTCCTGTGTAACTATGTAAAGTGTTTAAGTAAATAAAAGATAAAACATAAACTGTGAGCTTAAACACCTAAAAACTTTGTCAATTGTGGTCAGCATTGGTGGGGTCTGAATATTTATCTGAAATTAAAAAGATATGTTAAAACCGGTGAGGCTGAACTGTAGTGTACAATGTCTAAAAAAGCAAGAGCTTCAACAGGTATTGCTATGGATTACAGAACTGAAGGGATAGTCACAGTCAGTGGAGCTGATGTATGACAGGGATAGTTACAGTCAGTGGAGCTGAAGTATGACAGGCCTAAAGGGATAGTTAGAGTCAGTGGAGTTGATGCATAACATGTCTGAAGGGATAGACACAGTCAGTGGAGCTGATGTATGACAGGCCTGTAGATATAGTTTGCAGTCAGTGGAGCTGATGTATGAAAGGCCTGAAGGGATAGTTACAGTCAGTGGAGCTGAAGTATGAAAGGCCTGTAGGGATAGTTACAGTCAGTGGAGCTGATGTATGACAGGCCTGTAGATATAGTTACAGTCAGTGGAGCTGATGTATAACAGGTATGAAGGGATAGACACAGTTAGTGGAGCTGATGTAAGACATGCCTGTAGGGATAGTTACAGTCAGTGGAGCTGATGTATGACAGGCCTGTAGATATAGTTACAGTCAGTGGAGCTGATGTATAACAGGTATGAAGGGATAGACACAGTTAGTGGAGCTGATGTAAGACATGCCTGTAGGGATAGTTACAGTCAGTGGAGCTGATGTATGACAGGCCTGTAGATATAGTTACAGTCAGTGGAGCTGATGTATAACAGGTCTGAAGGGATAGACACAGTCAGTGGAGCTGATGTATGACAGGGCTGAAGGGATAGTTACAGTCAGTGGAGCTGAAGTATGACAGGCCCTTAGGGATAGTTGCAGTCAGTGGAGCTGATGTATAACAGGTCTCAAGGGATAGACACAGTTAGTGGAGCTGATGTAAGACATGCCTGTAGGGATAGTTACAGTCAGTGGAGCTGATGTATAACAGGTCTGAGGGATATACACAGTCAGTGGAGCTGATGTATGACAGGGCTGAAGGTATAGTTACAGTCAGTGGAGCTGAAGTATGACAGGCCCGTAGGGATAGTTGCAGTCAGTAGAGCTGATGTATGACAGGTCTGAAGGGATAAACACTGTCAGTGGAGCTGATGTATGACAGGCCCGAAGGGATAGTTATAGTCAGTGGAGCTGAAGTATGACAGACCTGTAGGGATAGTTACAGTCAATGGACCTGATGTATAACAGGTATAAAGGGATAGACACAGTCAGTGGAGCTGATGTGTGACAGACCTGTAAGGATAGTTACAGTCAGTGAAGCTCATGTATAACAGGTCTGAAGGGATAGACACAGTCAGTGGAGCTGATGTATGACAGGGCTGAATGGATAGGTACAGTCAGTGGAGCTGAAGTATGACAGGCCTATAGGGATAGTTACAGTCAGTGGAGCAGATGTATAACAGGTCTGAAGGGATAGACACAGTCAGTGGACCTGATGTATGACAGACCTGAAGGAATAATCACAGTCAGTGGAGCTGATGTATGACAGGCCTGAAGGAATAATCACAGTCAGTGGAGCTGATGTATAACAGATATGAAGGAATAGGCACAGTCAGTGGAGCTGATGTATGACAGGCCTGAAGGGATAGTTACAGACAGTGGAGTTGATGTATGACAGGCCTGAACGGATAGTCACAGTCAGTGGTGCTGAAGTATGATAGGCCTGAAGGGATAGTTACAATCAGTGGAGCTGATGTATGACAGGGCTGAAGGGATAGTTACAGTCAGTTGAGCTGATGTATGACAGGCCTAAAGGGATAGTTAAAGTCAGTGGAGCTGAAGTATGATAGGCCTGAAGTGATAATTACAGTCAGTGGAGCTGATGTACGACAGGGCTGAAGGGAAAGTTACAGTCAATGGAGCTGATGTATGACAGGCCTGAAGGGATAGTTACAGTCAGTGGAGATGAAGTATGACAGGCCTGAAGGGATAGTTACAGTCAGTGGAGCTGATGTATGACGGGGCTGAAGTGATAGTTACTGTCAGTAGAGATGAAGTATGACAGGCCTGAAGGGATAGTCACAGTCAGTGGAGCTGATGTATGACAGGCCTGAAGGAATAGTTACAGTCAGTGGAGCTGATATATGACACGCATGAAGGGATAGTCATAATCAGTGTGGCTGATGTATGGCAGGCTTGAAGGGATAGTCATAGTCAGTGTATCGAATGTATGACAGGCCTGAAGGGATAGACACAGTCAGTGGAGCTGATATATGACAGGCCTGAAGAGATAGTCACAGTCAGTGGAGCTGATATATGACAGTCCTGAAGAGATAGTCACAGTCAGTGCAGATTATGGTAAATACATACAACCACAACATTCATAAGAAGAATAAGGTAAACTTTATGGGTTAACACACATTATTGAGGGATTATTAAGCAATCGAAACCAATGATGAATATTCCAGGAACTAAAAGGTGTTTTCACCGTTGAGAGGGCCCTGAAATAACCGCCCTGATTTTGTTAAATTACTACTTGGTTGTTTCGGGGCCCTCTCAGCCATGAAAACACCCCTTGGCTCCTGGGCTAAAACAACTATTAGATTCACATGGGAAGTTACAAAGGTAGCGATGCAAACTTTTATCTGGAAGTGGCCCTAGTTATAGTAAAAGTTCAGCCCGTTCGACAACCACTGATCCAGAAAAGGGCTTCAGTCAATCGAGGTCTTCTTGATTAACTTCAAAGTCATCTCTCAAGAGGGGGCAAGAACAAGAAAAGACAATATAGCTCCTGGGGTTATTGTGCGGTTATTGAAGGAACACCTACAATGGAAGTGACAGGTTGGACTCCATATTGTCTTAGAAACTTTAAGAAACGTGTCAGTGAACACTCAAGAAATACACATTGCCTTGAATAA
>NC_090725.1:24493556-24501056 GCF_036898095.1 Palaemon carinicauda | reverse complement strand
AGGCCCAAATTGTTAGGCACTTACGTGGGCGGAGCTCTTATCCCATTAGCCAGGTGGGGTACTTAAATGATTAATTCAAATGACAGGTGATATTTCTTTTATTCCTTGCCATACCTTTTCTTTATATTGATATGCGATTAACTTGAACAATGTTTTACAATATATGTTTTCATTGTATTATTATTATTATTATTATTATTATTATTATTATTATTATTATTATTATTATTATTATTATTATTATTATCATTATTATTATTATTTTCATTTATTATTATTATTTATTTATTATTATCAATTATTATTTATCATTATTATTATTAATTATTATTTATTACTATTATTAATTATTGTTTATTATTAATATTATCATTAATTATTATTATTTATTATTATTATTATCATTATTACTTATCATTAATTATTACTAACTATTATTATTATTATTATTATTATTATTTACTTATTATTATTATTTATTATCATTATTATTTATTATTATTATTATTATCATTATCATTATTATTATTATTATTATTATTATTATTATTATTATTATTGTTATTATTTATTATCATTATTATTTATTATTATTATTGATCATTATTATTATTTATTATTATTATTTGTTATTAATTATTATAAATAATTAATTTTATCAATTATTTTTATTAATTATTATTATTATTATTATTATTATTATTATTATTTATTATTATTATCATTATTATTATTATTAATAATATTATTATTTATTATTATTATCATTATTTATTATTATAATTGATTATTATTGCTATTTATTATTATTTTTATTATCATTATTATTATTATTATTATTATTATTATTTAATATTATCATTATTTATTATTACTATTTATTATTATTATTATTTATTATTATTATTTTTTATTACTATTTATTATTATTATTTTTAATTATTATCATTTTTTATTATTATCATTAATTATTATTTTTTATTATTATTATTAAGTATTATTTATTATTATTATTATTATTATTATTATTATTATTATTATTATTGATTATTATTATTATTAATTATTACTATTAATAATTATTATCATTTATTATTATTATTTATTATTAATTATTATCATTATTTAATATTATTAATTATTTTTATTAATTATTATTATTATTATTATTATTATTATTATTATTATTATTATTATTATTATTATTATTATTATTATTATTATCATTATTATTATAATTATCATTATCATTATCATTATCATTATTATTATTACTTGCTAAGCTACAACCCTAGTTGGAAAAGCAGGATGCTATCAGCTGAAGGGCTCCAACCGGGAAAAATACCCTAGTGTGGAAAGGAAATTTGTAAATAAATAGACTATGAGAGAAGTAATGAAAAATTAACGTAAAAGGTTTTAAAAACAGTACCAATATTAAAATAATTTTTCATATATAAACTGTAAAACTTGAAAAAAAAAGAGGAAGAGAAATAAGTCTGAAAAATCTAAATACATTTTCCACATGGCACGTAGATAAAACATAGGTATTGTAAAAGAAAAACTGATAATGCTCTCTTTTATGTAACAAAATTTAAAACACTTGGAAAATATTTTTAAAATTACTTTAGGGCAGTACAAGTACGTTTTGTGTGCTATAATATTCCCTATTGCTATTAACGAGGGTCTTTTTGGCTCTTCTCAGCGCATCATATAACAATATTTCAGGGTACTTAAATTTCTTGCAAATAGTCCTATTCCTTTTTATTTTATATTCAACAAATTCCCTTTGTAAACTCGTAATGTTCTTTAAAACATAAAAATTAATACAGATTTCTTAATGCACATAGGCAGAGGTACTTGTTTGGCTTTCTATATAAAATAAACTTTAATCTATCTTTACAAATGTGTATACGGCAACCTAAAAAATGGTAAGGTACAATTATCCTCCAACTCTATAGCAAAATCTATTTACGGTACCAAGCCATTTAATCTAAAAAAAAATTATCTAAAATTGTCATTTCCTGGCAACATACATATTATGTCATCAACATATTGAAGCCACTTTATATTATCAAGTATAATATTAATTAGGATTCTGCTTACAAAAATTCCACATACAAATTGTTAAATACTGGAGATACTACAATATACTCATTATTTTTAATATATATTTTCTAATTGTTAAAAACTTTCAACGTTAATGTAGCATTTAGGAAGAATAAAACAGTGTAAACAGCTCTCACAAACAATAATCTTGGCAATCCCAAAATATATGTATATCATTTCCAACGTAATTCATGTGAAAAAATCTATATTGGTCAAACAAATAAAGCCTTAGTAAAGAGAATTATACAATATAAGAAACGTATCAGAAAAACTCAAGATAATAATGCAATGTTTGTCCATGCTAGAGATCAAAATTGCCCTACTAATTGGTTAAGTGCAAAAAAAAAAAAACTTGGTTTATTCACATGATTTATAATAAAGAAACATCATAAGATCCAGCTTTATAAAAAAAAAGTTTTGACAACATTTATATATAGGATATGAAATGTACAAAATCCATGCATTTATATCTAAAAAGATATGCAAGCTTTATTAAGAAATTAATTTCTTAAAGTAGACTCATCTGAAGTAACACCTGGTTTCTTGCTTAAAAATTATGTATCTCAGATAAAAGATACCAATGTGAAATTAATATTTTACATTTGAGTTATCATTCACATGTATGTATAATTATTGTCTATATTGTATAAATAAATGCATAAAATTTTATTTTACTTGGTTGTATATATATATATATATATATATATATATATATATATATATATATATATATATATATATATATATATATATATATATATATATATACATATTAACGCAAGTGTCAGGTGATTTTTTTTAGATCTTCCGATATAATTTCTTTATATTAATATGAGTCTATCTTAAAGCATTTAAAACAATCTTTTTCAGAAACTTGTACACACACACGTATATATATATATATATATATATATATATATATATATATATATATATATATATATATATATATATATATATATATATATATATATATATATATATATATATCATACTGTATTTATATATATATATATATATATATATATATATATATATATATATATATATATATATATATATATATATATATATATATATATATATATATATATATCATACTATATATATATATATATATATATATATATATATATATATATATATATACATACATATATATATATTATACTATATATATATATATATATATATATATATATATATATATATATATATATATGTACATATATATATATATATATATATATATATATATATATATATATATATATATATATATATATGCTCGTGTGTGTGTATGTTTGTGTAAGTGAAAACTCCTAGAGCTACATTAACACAAGGTGAGATTGGAAATATCCACCATAAGAACACTGCCACTAACCGAATACGTGTAAACCTTCTCAGAATGTATGAACATAGCAAACTTCAGAATCCAGTAATGGCCTGAAGAATAATATTCCCATCAAAACCTAAATCCTGTAGCTTAGTCTTTTCTGAATATTCCCCTAAACTGGAAATCCCTTTCCTTTTACGTTCAGATTCGTTTTCACAAACTCATTCAGACATAAACCTAATATATTTTCCATAAGAGACTCCTTTGGAAAAATAGAAAAAGTTTTTATACCCGTTTATTGTTTCATGAGTACATTTTATTGAATGTATTTGTATATCTGACTTGTGTACCAACCGTGTTTCACACAATTGTACATAATTCCTTTTGTATATATTATGCTTGTATCTTCGCTCTTCCCTCGCACTAAAACGAACATGAAAATTCATGTCTGATTTTTCCTCTGTAATATTGTCTGTCTTGTGAACTTGTTATGTCCTGTTGCCTTGAGGTTTTGTATATAAGGAGAATGTTCTACAATAATATAACTCAGTCGTTTCCAATCTGCCTTTGAGTTCACAGCCTTACTCGGCGTCGTCACATTGGTGACCCCGAAAGTCGACTCGCTCCCACTGCCTTCCACACCCCCCTCCCTCGCCCCTCCATCGTTGGTACTATGACGGAGACAGACCCTACTACAGCAGTTGGCGCCGCGGCCGCCCCATTGAAACTTTCACCGTTTGCCAGCAAAGAAGCGTTCGCTTGGTTTCAACGCGCTGAAGTCCACTTTCGTATCAGGGGCGTGAATCGCTCAACCACCAAAGCGGATTATGTTCTCGCGGCGATACCCGAGGACACCTTCCCAGAAATATCCGACTGGCTTTGTGAACAAGGAGACACCCAAATAGCGTATGACGCCCTCAAAACCTACCTTCTGCAGCATTACTCGCCGTCGCCAGCCGCTCGTATAGCAAAGCTTTTTCAGCTCTCGCAACAACCGTTGGGGGACCAAATGGCTTCTCTTGCCCTCAGGGAAATGACCAGTATCGCTCGCCTTCAACCTGCCACAGACGGCTCTCCTCGTGAGGTGAACCTACTCCGTGCCCTTTGGATACGCCGTTTACCTGAACCTGTACGCGCTGCCATACCCGATGTCGATAGTTTACCCATAAAGGACTTGATGACCAAAGCCGACGCCCTTATGAACAGCCACTTCAAGACCTCCATCAACGCCTCCACCCCTGACAAAGAGGATGCCTATTCAACGTCAACCAAAGCTGACATGAATGCCGTAGGACATACACGCCTACCCCGTGACGTGCCGAAGCGGCGACAAAGCCGCCCACCACCCACCAATCGCTCGCGCCCCAACGAACGACTTCTACAGCCACTTACTACCTCCCATCCGCCGCAGTTTTGCTACTACCACTTCAGATTCGGGACAATCGCGAAGAAATGTGCCAAAGATTGTCAGTGGCCAAAAGACGTGTAAGTAGGCCATCGCTTGTGGCGGTGACCTCCCATGTTTCTAATCTTTTCTTTTTACAGGATGCAGGAACGGGCGTGCGATTTTTGGTAGACACGGGTGCTTGTCGTTCTCTTTTGCCAAGGAAACTCTTCAAGGCACAACGTAGTCTGTCTACATCTGCCGACGTCCGCTTTGTAGCTGCCAACGGATCTGCGATACCCACCTACGGTTACGAGAACCTCACATTATCGTTCGGAAACGGTAAATTCAATTGGAAGTTTCTCATTGCTGACGTCAAAATGCCAATCCTCGGTGCGGATTTCCTCTCTCATTTCCACCTTCTGGTCGATGTCGCCCACCAACGATTGGTCAACGCAGACTCGTACTTGTCAACACCTCTTCAACCCGCCCCCTCTAACCTCGCTCTCCACATCAGCGCACCCACGGATGCCTACGCCCACCTCCTCACGTCGTACCCGGAAGTTTTCCGTCCAGAACTTCGCCAAACGCCCACGGTTCCTGCCAAGCACGGTATTTATCACCATATCAAGACGACGGGACCCCCAGTCTTCGCAAAATTCAGACGTCTGGCACCGGAACGATTGGCAGCCGCCAAACAGACTTTCGCCGAAATGGAGAAAATGGGCCTTTGCCAAAAGGCCTCCGGCCCATGGTCGTCACCCTTACACATCGTTCTGAAGAAAGACGGCTCCCTCCGTCCGTGCGGTGATTACAGGCGCCTGAACATGCAAACAGAACCGGATCACTACCCCCTCCCAAACATTGCCGATGTAACCTCCTACCTGCACAAAGCGAAGGTTCTCTCTACGCTCGACCTCCTGAAGGGGTATTATCAGGTGCCTATGAACCCAGAAGATATCCCCAAGACCGCCATCACCACTCCGTTTGGCACATACACCTTCAATTACTCCTGTTTTGGCCTTCGTAATGCTGGGGCAACGTTTCAACGTCTCATGGATGGCATCCTAGGGGACCTCCCTTTCTGTGTATGTTATGTGGACGACATACTTTTGTTCTCCTCCTCAAAGGAGGAACACCTCCGTCACCTGCGCATCGTGCTCGACCGCCTGCAACAAAACGGCCTTGTAGTCCGGTACGACAAGTGTACCTTTGGCGCCAACGAAGTGTCGTTCTTAGGGCACCGTATCACTCCTGAAGGAGTTCATCCCCTCCCTGAGAAGGTAGCAGCCGTTCAGAATTTCCCCGCGCCCTCGACCGTCAAAGCTCTGCAGGAATTCTTGGGCATGATCAACTATTATCACCGTTTTCTGCCAGCCATTGCCGCCACTCTTGCTCCCCTCTACGCCTCCCTCAAGAACAAGCCAAAGGACCTGAAGTGGGGTCCCCTTCAAGAAGCAGCCTTCTGCAATGCAAAGAAGGCCCTATCAACTGCTGCGGCTCTCACTTTTCCTATCCCACACGCCCCTCTCCTTCTCTCCACCGATGCCAGCAACGTCGCTATTGGTGCAGTACTCGAGCAGGTGGTCAACGGCTCGCCCCGCCCATTGTCCTTCTTCAGCAGAAAACTGTCCAAGGCAGAATCGGGTTATTCTACCTTCGATCGAGAATTGCTGGCGGTGCACTTGGCTGTCCGTCACTTTCGCCATTTCTTAGAAGGTACGCCCTTCGTCATTCGCACAGACCACATGCCTCTGGTGCACGCCTTCACTCGACAGTCTGACGCCTGGTCCGCCCGTCAACGCCGACATCTCTCCGCCGTGGCTGAATACAATTGCACCCTCCAATACGTCCCTGGAAAAAGGAATCCCGTTGCCGATGCCCTGTCAAGAAACACGTTGGCTGCCGTTCAACTGGGATTGGATTACAACGCCCTGGCTTAAGCCCAACGACAGGATCCAGAGTATCAAGCTTGTAGGACATCCTGCACGTCCCTCCGTTGGGAAGATTTTCCCCTCGAAGACTCCAACACCACCCTCCTCTGTGACGTCAGTACTGGTAGACCGCGACCTTGGATTCCTGCTCCCATGCGCAGACAGGTGTTTGATTTCATCCACGGCCTTTCACATCCCTCGTGCCGTTCTACTGCACAGCTGTTGAAGGCAAAGTTCATCTGGCACGGCATTTCTAAGGATGCTAAGGATTGGGTCCGCGTCTGTACTTCTTGCCAAACTTCCAAAGTACATCGACACACGGATTCAGGAGTGGGCACCTTTCCTCAACCTCAGCGTCGTTTCGCACACATTCACGTCGATGTCGTAGGCCCCCTACCCACATCACAAGGACATCGTTACCTGTTTACCGTCATCGACCGCTCCACTCGTTGGCCTGAAGCCATTCCCATGGAAACTGCAACGTCCGCCTCATGTACATCTGCCTTACTCTCTGGAAGGATTTCAAGATTCGGTATCCCTGAGCATATTACTTCTGACAGGGGAACCACCTTTACCTCTCAATTGTGGACGTCATTAGCGAATCTCCTGGGCATCACCCTACATCACACAACGGCCTACAACCCCGCTGCCAATGGAATGGTTGAACGTTCTCATCGCACCCTCAAAGCAGCTTTGATGTCCCGCTGCAAGGATTGCAACTGGTTTACTCAGCTTCCCTG
>NC_090725.1:24478556-24488556 GCF_036898095.1 Palaemon carinicauda | reverse complement strand
AAAAGCTAGATGCTATAAGCCCAAGGGCTCCAACAGGGAAAAATAGCCCAGTAAGGGTAGGAAATAGGGGAATAAATAAACGACATGAAAAGTAATGAACAATTAAAATAAAATATTTTAAAAACAGTAACAACATTAAAACAGATTTTTCATAAATAAATTATAAATAGACATACGTCAGCCTGTTCAAAATAAAAACATTTGTTGCAATTTTGAATTTTTGAGGTTCTACCGATTCAACCACCTAGTTAGGAAGCCGTAAGTTTATTAGTTTATTATAAAAGAAGAATATGATATGTTATATGTAAATTTCTTTGTGTTCGATATAAATTTCTGCAGAAAATATGAAGGAACATGACTATTCTCTTTTATACTTAAGTAAATACTATTAGTCTATCTATACCAGTAATATTGTAGCAATAATAATACATGCTTTCTTTTACGAGCGTTATCACTTAAATCTATATCAAACTGAATTATATCTAAATTCACAACCAATGAAATACATAAGCACAGATAAAGGTTAGATTCATGTAAATCAGTTGTGAAGTAAAATTCTAAGAGAAAGGGAGTTTAATTTCAAATCAGGATAGACATAAATTAGACAATCCGAATACTTATCCACTTCTTTCTGCCCCTGTGTGTATCTTTGTTTATGCAAATCCAATCTCTCTCTCTCTCTCTCTCTCTCTCTCTCTCTCTCTCTCTCTCTCTCTCTCTCTCTCTCTCATATCATTGTTGATCGTCGATCAAATAATTTTTCTTTATAAAACAGCGAGCCCAAAGGTTTCAAAAACTGGGAGGACGTTTTTCATTTAGGGTAGCTTCTCTCTCTCTCTCTCTCTCTCTCTCTCTCTCTCTCTCTCTCTCTCTCTCTCTCTCTCTCTCTCTCTCCGCTGAAAACAGTAAAATATGTTGAGAGCATTAATTTGCTGTCAGGATTCCCCTGACAACCGATACGGCTCTTTCAAAACAGGTCAAGGAAAGTCAAATGCTTAAAATAGATAAAAATACGCAATGAAAAATTACGCAACTGGACGTACAAAGAAAATCCATTATTGGTCAACTTACGCAAGGGCATTAAACCAGTCAGATAATTTATATCATAAAAAAATAAAATTTCTCTGGTTGGTAAGATTGTTTAAGTGTTTTGTGTTGTCAATGGTACCAGTAGATTAGGTTTGTGCATGTATTGTACCACTATATAAGGGTAAGGGAGATGTGCATGAGTGTTGTAATTCAAGAGGTATTAGTTTGTTGAGTGTAGTTGGAAAAGTGTATGGTAAAGTAATGATTAATAGGATTAAGGATAAAACAAAGAATACAATCTTGGAAGTACAGGGTGGTTTTAGAAGAGGTAGGGGTTGTATGAATCAGATTTTTGCAGTTAGGCAGATATGCAAGAAATATTTAGCAAAAGGTAAGGAGATGTATGTTGCGTTTATGGATCTGGAGAAAGCGTATGATAGAGTTGATAGGGTAGCAATGTGGAATGTGATGAGGTTATATGGAGTTGGTGGAAGGTTGTTGCAAGCAGTGAAAAGTATCTACAAGGGTAGTAAAGCATATGTTAGAATAGGAAATGAAGTGAGTGATTGATGGAGTGGTGAGAGAGGTGAATGCTCGAGTGCTTGGACGATGATTAAAACTGGTAGACGAGAATGACCATGAATGGGAGGTAAATCAGTTGTTGTTTGTGGATGATACTGTACTGGTTGCAGACACAGAAGAGAAGCTTGACCGACTAGTGACAGAATTTGGAAGGGTGTGTGAGAGAAGGAAATTGAGAGTTAATGTGGGTAAGAGTAAGGTTATGAGATGTACGAGAAGGGAAGGTGGTGCAAGGTTGAATGTCATGTTGAATAGAGAGTTACTTGAGGAGGTGGATCAGTTTAAGTACTTGGGGTCTGTTGTTGCAGCAAATGGTGGAGTAGAAGCAGATGTACGTCAGAGAGTGAATGAAGGTTGCAAAGTGTTGGGGGCAGTTAAAGGAGTAGTAAAAAATAGAGGGTTGGGCATGAATGTAAAGAGAGTTCTATATGAGAAAGTGATTGTAACAACTGTGATGTATGGATCAGAGTTGTGGGGAATGAAAGTGACGGAGAGACAGAAATTGAATGTGTTTGAGATGAAGTGTCTATGGAGTATGGCTGGTGTATCTCGAGTAGATAGGGTTAGGAACGAAGTGGTGAGGGTGAGAACGGGTGTAAAAAATGAGCTAGCAGCTAGAGTGGATATGAATGTGTTGAAGTGGTTTGGCCATGTTGAGAGAATGGAAAATGGTTGTCTGCTAAAGAAGGTGATGAATGCAAAAGTTGATGGGAGAAGTACAAGAGGAAGGCCAAGGTTTGGGTGGATGGATGGAGTGAAGAAAGCTCTGGGTGATAGGAGGATAGATATGAGAGGCAAGAGAGCGTGCTAGAAATAGGAATGAATGGCGAGCGATTGTGACGCATTTCCGGTAGGCCCTGCTGCTTCCTCCGGTGCCTTAGATGACCGCGGAGGTAGCAGCAGTAGGGGATTCAGCATTATGAAGCTTCATCTGTGGTGGATAACGGGGGAGGGTGGGCTGTGGTACCAGCTGAACTCGGTTGAGTCCCTTGTCAGGCTGAGATGAACGTAGAGAGTAGAGGTCCCCTTTTGTTTTGTTTCATTTGTTGATGTCGGCTACCCCCCAAAATTGAGGGAAGTGCCTTGGTATATGGATGGATTTCATGCTTTAAGAGATAATTGAATATAATTCAATCCAATGAATAAATCCATCCTAAACAATATAGAAAATTGTATTCCAAAAGTAAAAGAAAAATTTACATTTGCTGAATTTGAAGTCCCTTTCTAAATGATCTGATATGAAAATTTTATGATAAAGATAATTTCAAATTCTCTAAATTTTCCATCATCGATTTTTCTGTATGATTCACAATACATACAATAAATGTTACTCAAAATATGAACATTTTAATTGTCTCTATTATTTTATATCATTCTTTTTATCTATGAGTGGGGATACCTTAACTTGATGAAAGGGTTTGCCTATTGCCATGATCAACAATGCTGTGCTAGTCAGGGCCATCCATACCAGGTTACTTTGCTGTGAGCGATCAGATTAAAATCTCCCACCATGAATTGACATTTCTGAGACCTTTGTTTTGTGGTTGACTAGAAACGGCTGCATTTGTTGTTGTTGATGATGTTATCATATACTTACGACCTGATAACTTATTTTAACCTATAACAACGCAGAGACTACCATTGTCACCGCAGAGATTGTGGATGAAATAAGCCACACCGCTTAATGACGTCATAGCCAATCATGTTGTCTCCCACGTTATCATGACCACTGCTAATGTGAGAGACAGCGTGATTGGCTATGACGTCATCAGGGGGTGGGGCTTAATTTGTCCAGAATCTTTGCGGCGAATATAGTGAAATGAACAAAATGAAATGTGCTATCCACCCTGCATTCTCTCTCTCTCTCTCTCTCTCTCTCTCTCTCTCTCTCTCTCTCTCTCTCTCTCTCTCTCTCTCTCTCTTTTTTTTTAATGTTATGCATTTTTATTTTTCCGACAAGCACTAAGTTTTGCTTTTATGATGACGTAAAACTCAGATGTTCTGAAACTCTTTGGCTTATGGTATAATGCCCCAGATCTTAGACTTTATCCAAATATTATTTTAAACAAAATTTTCCCCTCTCTATGTTGTGGTTTCTTGACTTTCATTTTGGCTTCGACCATCAAAGGTATTACTTTTACGTTATTGGTTCTTTTGCACATATTTTCCCTACTCTATGCAGTGTTTTGAAAGTCGCCATTTGATATTACATTATATTTACAGAGCTTCTTATTTAATTTTCTCAGTGTTACATTTTTCATTGTGTATCTATCTTAAGTTGGCTCTGTGAATTGTCAAAGCAATAGTTTATAAATTATTTCCCGTTACCAATTATCTATACATACATACATATATATATATATATATATATATATATATATATATATATATATATATATCCATAAATATATATATATATATATATATATATATATATATATATATATATATATATATATATATATATATATATGTATATATATATTATATATATATATAAATAATATATATGTACGTGTATATATATACATATATATATATATATAGCAATTTATTTATATATATACATATGTATATGCATATAATATATATATATATATATATATATATATATATAAAAATACATATGTATATGCATATATATATATATATATATATATATATATATATATATATATATGTATATATATATATATATATATATATATATATATATATATATATATATATATATATATATATATATATATATATATTTATCAAAGTATCCTAATATACTATATCATAATTAGCGTAAAATTCTCCAGTTTTCATTACATTCTATCTACAGAAATCCTTATATAATTTTTCCTTTATTGCATTTTTTCAAGCTGTATATAACTTTAGATGGCTACATAAACTACCAATGCAATAGTTCATAAATTTTTTTCCCATTAGCAATTATCCTATTTCTATAGATTTAGTCAACTTAATTACTTCTCGGAGATTTAATTAAAAAAAGAGCACGTGGTTTTAAAAATCAATGGCAGATCATAAATGGCAGATGCATGGGTCAGTGACATCGCTCTAGCAAGCAGAATAATGCCCTAGAGACTGACCATATATACATATGATCAGCGCCCAAGCCCCTCTTCACCTAAGCTAGGACCATGACCGGCCAGGTAATGGCTACTGAAGACTCAGCAGGTAGACTTATAGGCTACCAGAACCCAGCCCCCATCCTCACCTCACAAGGATGTTGAGGTTGCAATGACCAAAGGAACTAACGAGTTTGAGCAGGCCTCGAACCCGAGTCTGGCGATCACCATGCAACGACGTTACCAAAAGGTCCCACTAAAAGATCAAAAGTATAACGTTGGGAAGTTTTTTACTATAAATTCAAAGACACAAAGCCTTCTGATCAATCCGATACAGGCGAGATAAATTTAATAAGAAGAAATCGAACATCAAAAAGATTCCCTCTGCTCATACAAAATTACAAAGATCTAACGTCAATCATTTAATAAATCAATTATTTATGATATATCAAAGATTAAATAAGCAACAAATGCATCTCCAGGTCGCAATCAGAGACACGAAGTCCTAATCTAATTCTTGTTTGATGTCCTTAGGGGTAACGTCTTGTCAGTTATGATTGAAGACTGTTTATTGGCGTTAATTTGCAGAGCGTGGAGATATTACTGAATTGAGACAATAATCAGTATTTTTAGCACAAGAAAAGTCAATGCTATTTTCGGATTTATTGCCTGTTGATATTTACCTAAGGCTCAACGTTCATGGTTTTATCTTTCAGACAAACTGTAAATTAAAAAAAAAGGCCTCGTCTGAAAATCAGTGCGTGTATAGTTTATATAAATAAATACTAACATTAATTATATGTTAATTTTCTCGTTAACCTTCACTCAATGGTTAAACAGTTTATTATCTACATTATGAGCAAACTTTTGATTGGATATACCCCAACTTTTCATATATATTTACTTTTCTAATGTTGCCTCTAGTCTTGGGTAGTGCCATAGCCTCTGTACCATGGTCATCCACTGTCTTGGGGTAGAGTTCTTTTGCTTGAGGGTACACTCGGGCCCACTATTCTCTCTTATTTTTCTTCCACTTGTTATTTTGAAGTTTTTATAATTTATATATGAAAGATTTATTTTAATGTTATTACTTTTGAACTTCTCTTGTAGTCTATTTCCTTATTTCCTTTCCTCACTGGGTCATTTTTCCTGTTGGAACCCTTGGGCTTCTGGCATCCTGATTTTCCAACTAGCAATTAATAATAATAATAATAATAATTATAATAATAATTATTGGGATAAGTATGTATTAGTAAAATTACTATATGTTGATAAGAGCAGGGTAAGTTAGGGAGGGCCATATTTCCGAAATGTGTGGTGGATTAAATGAAGGGAGGTAGAGAGGTATATAATTCATTGTTTTGATATTGATCAATCAAATGGATAAAATGGAAAATAGTAAGCAAATGGAGGAAGCTAGTTTGGAACTGTCATAAGGCAGATACATTAACGTGTAGTTTAGAAAGATGTGGAAAGGTAAGTTTACAATTTCCAGGAATCGATTTTGTACAAATATCAGTGTAAGGGAATCAAGTCACCACCTAAGGGTGGCAAGAACAAGAAAACACAATACAGCTCTTGTGGTTAACTGGCAGAAGTTCCCGTAATGGAAGTGATAGGCAGGACTCCAGTTAATGCTTAAAAAAATCGGAATTTATATAATTCAATTTCTTATGTTTTCTTATTGTTTATGTTTCGTGTGAATAATTTGTGGCAATAATAAATCTAAATTTAATATGGCATGGTATTTATGCATCTCTTACCGATTGTAGTATCATGTATGGTTAAAATACTAGCAATGAGTCTAAATATAGTAAAGAAAATATTCTTTGATTTTGCATTGGATGTATTTTTCAAACATTTTAGCGAAAATGTATTCATTCTACCATTTACTTATATTTATCCAAAGCGAAAGTTTTTGGATATTCATGACCAAATATAAATATCAGTTGAAATATAAATCCCCTTCAGTGTGAAGTTACCGTAATGAATAACCACAGTTGAATTAGGATATATAGGCGGGATTTTAACCACAGAACTTTTGTTTAAAAAAAAAAATAAACATATATCCATTTGGCTGTTGCTTTCAAATATACAGCATATGTCTGATTAATCCTGTATGTAGGAGTCGTAAGCCGATTGGACTCATCAGCGGTAAGTGCACTGTGGTTTTTCATTATCTGTCGATAACCAAATAATTTTTTTCATAATCTCGCACGTTATTAATTTAAGTACTTTCACCAGTTTTCTCTTCTACTGGTGTATTTTTCTATAATTCTCCTTTGCCCTCGTGGTGTTATGACATTTGATGAGGAATAGACAAATGATCAGGAATAGGCCTTATCTACACTGTTAAAAATTTGCATAAAAAACGGTAAATACCTGGCAATATTTATTCCAGGATTTTTACCTTTTTAAAAACGGATATATTGACGTAAAAGAATGATATTACGGTCAGCAACCCGTGAAATATAAAAACAAAGTAGGGTAAAATTACAGTCGCCTGTATCTTACTGAAATGCTGCTGAGAATAGTATAATTTTTACAAAGATTTTCCGATTAAAATTACAGTTTTTTTAACAGTGTACATAGATACAGTCAGAGCCATCTCCTCGTAAGCAAGTGAAATCCTCTGAGAGTTACACCCTGTGTACCTATGTAAAGTGTTTAAGTAAATAAAAAGTAAAACATAAACTGTGAGCTTAAACACCTAAAAACTTTGTCAATTGTGGTCAGCATTGGTGGGGTCTGAATATTTTTTTGAAATTAGAAATATATGTTAAAACCGGTGAGGCTGAACTGTAACGTAGAATGTCTAAAAAGACAAGAGTTTCAACAGGTATTGCTATGGATTACAGAACTGAAGGGATAGTCACAGTCAGTGGAGCTGATGTATGACAGGGATAGTTACAGTCAGTGGAGCTGAAGTATGACAGGCCTAAAGGGATAGATACAGTCAGTGGAGCTGATGTATAACAGGTCTGAAGGGATAGACACAGTCAGTGAAGCTGATGTATGACATGCCTGTAGATATAGTTACAGTCAGTGGAGCTGATGCATAACAGGTCTGAAGGGATAGTTACAGTCAGTGGAGCTGATGTATGACAGGCCTGAAGGGATAGTTACAGTCAGTGGAGCTGAAGTATGAAAGGCCTGTAGGGATAGTTACAGTCAGTGGAGCTGATGTATGACAGGGCTGAAGGGAAAGTTACAGTCAGTGGAGCTGATGTATAACAGGTCTGAAGGGATAGACAAAGTCAGTGTAGCTGATGTAAGACATGTCTGTAGGGATAGTTACAGTCAGTGGAGCTGATGTATGACAGGGCTGAAGGGATAGTTACAGTCAGTGGAGCTGAAGTATGACAGGCCTGAAGGGATAGTTACAGTCAGTGGAGCTGATGTATGACAGGGCTGAAGGGATAGTTACAGTCAGTGGAGCTGATGTATGACAGGCCTAAAGGGATAGTTAAAGTCAGTGGAGCTGAAGTATGATAGGCCTGAAGGGATAATTACAGTCAGTGGAGCTGATGTACGACAGGGCTGAAGGGATAGTTACAGTCAGTGGAGCTGAAGTATGAAAGGCCTGTAGGGATAGTTACAGTCAGTGGAGCTGAATTATGACATGCCTGTAGGGATAGTTACAGTCAGTGGAGCTGAAGTATGAAAGGCCTGTAGGGATAGTTACAGTCAGTGGAGCTGATGTATGACAGGGCTGAAGGGATAGTTACAGTCAGTGGAGCTGATGTATAACAGGTCTGAAGGGATAGACACAGTCAGTGGAGCTGATGTAAGACATGCCTGTAGGGATAGCTACAGTCAGTGGAGCTGAAGTATGAAAGGCCTGTAGGGATAGTTACAGTCAGTGGAGCTGATGTATGACAGGGCTGAAGGGATAGTTACAGTCAGTGGAGCTGATGTATAATAGGTCTGAAGGGATAGACACAGTCAGTGGAGCTGATGTATGACAGGGCTGAAGGGATAGTTACAGTCAGTGGAGCTGATGTATGACATACCTGTAGGGATAGTTACTGTCAGTGGAGCTGATGTATAATAGGTCTGAAGGGATAGACACAGTCAGTGGAGCTGATGTATGACAGGGCTGAAGGGATAGTTACAGTCAGTGGAGCTGAGGTATGACCGGCCCGTAGGGATAGTTACAGTCAGTGGAGCTGATGTATAACAGGTCTGAAGGGATAGACACTGTCAGTGGAGCTGATGTATGACAGGCCGGAAGGGATAGTTATAGTCAGTGGAGCTGAAGTATGACAGGCCTGTAGGGATAGTTACAGTCAGTGGAGCTGATGTATAACAGGTATAAAAGATAGACACAGTCAGTGGAGCTGATGTATGACAGGCCTGTAAGGCCTGTATGGATAGACACAGTCAGTGGAGCTGATGTATGACATGCCTGTAGGGATAGTTACAGTCAGTGGAGCTGAGGTATAACAGGTCTGAAGGGATAGACACAGTCAGTGGAGCTGATGTATGACAGGGCTGAAGGGATAGGTACAGTCAGTGGAGCTGAAGTATGACAGGCCTATAGGGATAGTTACAGTCAGTGGAGCTGATGTATAACAGGTCTGAAGGGATAGACACAGTCAGTGTAGCTGATGTATGACAGGCCTGAAGGAATAATCACAGTGAGTGGAGCTGATGTATGACAGGCCTGAAGGAATAATCACAGTCAGTGGAGCTGAAGTATAACAGGTCTGAAGGGATAGACATAGTCAGTGGAGCTGATGTATGACAGGCCTGAAGGGATAGTCACAGTCAGTGGTGTTGATGTATGACAGGCCTGAAGGGATAGTTACAGTCAGTGGAGCTGATATATGACAGGCCTGAAGGGATAATCATAGTCAGTGGAGCTGAAGTATGATAGGCCTGAAGGGATAGTTACATTCAGTGGAGTTGATGTATGACAGGGCTGAAGGGATAATTACAGTCAGTGGAGGCTGATGTATGACAGGCCTAAAGGGATAGTTAAAGTCAGTGGAGCTGAAGTATGATAGGCCTGAAGGGATAATTACAGTCAGTGGAGCTGATGTACGACAGGGCTGAAGGGATAGTTACAGTCAGTGGAGCTGATGTATGACTGGCCTGAAGGGATAGTTACAGTCAGTGGAGATGAAGTATGACAGGCCTGAAGGGATAGTTACAGTCAGTGGAGATGAAGTATGACAGGCCTGAATGGATAGTTACAGTCAGGGGAAATGAAGTATGACAGACCTGAAGGGATAGTTACAGTCAGTGGAGATGAAGTATGACAGGCTTGAAGGGAAAGTTACAGTAAGTGGAGCTGATGTATGACAGGC
>NC_090725.1:24463556-24466056 GCF_036898095.1 Palaemon carinicauda | reverse complement strand
TTTACCTGAACCTGTACGCGCTGCCATACCCGATGCCGATAGTTTACCCATAAAGGACTTGATGACCAAAGCCGACGCCCTTATGGACAGCCACTTCAAGACCTCCATCAACGCCTCCACCCCTGACGACGAGGATGCCTATTCAACGTCAACCGAAGCTGACATGAATGCCGTAGGACATACACGCCTACCCCGTGACGTGCCGAAGCGGCGACAAAGCCGCCCACCACCCACCAATCGCTCGCGCCCCAACGAACGACTTCTACAGCCACTTACTACCTCCCATCCGCCGCAGTTTTGCTACTACCACTTCAGATTCGGGGCAACTGAAAGAAATGTGCCAAAGATTGTCAGTGGCCAAAAAACGTGTAAGTAGGCCATCGCTTGTGGCAGTGGCCTCCCATGTTTCTAATCTTTTCTTTTTACAGGATGCAGGAACGGGCGTGCGATTTTTGGTAGACACGGGTGCTTGTCGTTCTTTTTTGCCAAGGAAACTCTTCAAGGCACAACGTAGTCTGTCTACATCTGCCGACGTCCGCTTGGTAGCTGCCAACGGATCTACGATACCCACCTACGGTTACGAGAACCTCACATTATCGTTCGGAAACGGTAAATTCAATTGGAAGTTTCTCATTGCTGACGTCACAATGCCAATCCTCGGTGCGGATTTCCTCTCTCATTTCCACCTTCTGGTCGATGTCGCCCACCAACGATTGGTCAACGCAGACTCGTACTTGTCGACACCTCTTCAACCCACCCCCTCTAACCTCGCTCTCCACATCAGCGCACCCACGGATGCCTACGCCCACCTCCTCACGTCGTACCCGGAAGTTTTCCGTCCAGAACTTCGCCAAACGCCCACGGTTCCTGCCAAGCACGGTATTTATCACCATATCAAGACGACGGGACCCCCAGTCTTCGCAAAATTCAGACGTCTGGCACCGGAACGATTGGCAGCCGCCAAACAGACGTTCGTCGAAATGGAGAAAATGGCGCCAAAAGGCCTCCAGCCCATGGTCGTCACCCTTACACATCGTTCTGAAAAAAGACGGCTCCCTCCGTCGCCTGAACATGCAAACAGAACCGGATCACTACCCCCTCCCAAACATTGCCGATGTAACCTCCTACCTGCACAAAGCGAAGGTTTTCTCTACGCTCGACCTCCTGAAGGGGTATTATCAGGTGCCTATGAACCCAGAAGACATCCCCAAGACCGCCATCACCACTCCGTTTGGCACATACACCTTCAATTACTCCTGTTTTGGCCTTCGTAATGCTGGGGCAACGTTTCAACGTCTCATGGATGGCATCTTAGGGGACCTCCCTTTCTGTGTATGTTATGTGGACGACATACTTTTGTTCTCCTCCTCAAAAGAGGAACACCTCCGTCACCTGCGCATCATGCTCGACCGCCTTCAACAAAACGGCCTTGTAGTCCGGTACGACAAGTGTACCTTTGGCGCCAACGAAGTGTCGTTCTTAGGGCACCGTATCACTCCTGAAGGAGTTCATCCCCTCCCTGAGAAGGTAGCAGCCGTTCAGAATTTCCCCGCGCCCTCGACCGTCAAAGCTCTGCAGGAATTCTTGGGCATGATCAACTATTATCACCGTTTTCTGTCAGCCATTGCCGCCACTCTTGCTCCCCTCTACGCCTCCCTCAAGGGCAAGCCAAAGGACCTGAAGTGGGGTCCCCTTCAAGAAGCAGCCTTCTGCAATGCAAAGAAGGCCCTATCAACTGCTGCGGCTCTCACTTTTCCTATCCCACACGCCCCTCTCCTTCTCTCCACCGATGCCAGCGACGTCGCTATTGGTGCAGTACTCGAGCAGGTGGTCAAAGGCTTGCCCCGCCCATTGGCCTTCTTCATCAGAAAACTGTCCAAGGCAGAATCGGGTTATTCTACCTTCGATCGAGAATTGCTGGCGGTGCACTTGGCTGTCCGTCACTTTCGCCATTTCTTAGAAGATACGCCCTTCGTCATTCGCACAGACCACATGCCTCTGGTGCACGCCTTCACTCGACAGTCTGACGCCTGGTCCGCCCGTCAACGCCGACATCTCTCCGCCGTGGCTGAATACAATTGCACCCTCCAATACCTCCCTGGGAAAAGGAATCCCGTTGCCGATGCCCTGTCAAGAAACATGTTGGCTGCCGTTCAACTGGGATTGGATTACAACACCCTGGCTGAAGCCCAACGACAGGATCCAGAGTATCATGCTTGTAGGACATCCTGCAAGTCCCTCCGTTGGGAAGATTTTCCCCTCGAAGACTCCAACACCACCCTCCTCTGTGACGTCAGTACTGGTAGACCGCGACCTTGGATTCCTGCTCCCATGCGCCGACAGGTGTTTGATTTCATCCACGGCCTTTCACATCCCTCGTGCCGTTCTACTGCACAGCTGCTGAAGGCAAAGTTCATTTGACATGGCATTTCTAAGGATGCTAAGGATTTGGTCCGCGCCTGAACTTCTTGCCAAACTTCCAAAGTACATCGACACACGG
>NC_090725.1:24448556-24458556 GCF_036898095.1 Palaemon carinicauda | reverse complement strand
GAAATAATGTTTTCCATTTTTTAAATCAGAGCATTTTACTATTTTCTATTGATGGAAAAAAAATTACAGTAAAGATTTTATTATGCACACGTGCTTTAGGTAACATGTTAATAGAAATATTTATTTGTGAGCAAGCAATCGTTATTTATTCAACCAAATTAAAAATCGAAGTAGAAAAGATATTTACGGTTTTTGAACTGACAAAAAAATTCAAACTGAAAATACGAGTTACATATAGATTTTTCCATGATGTAATCTAGAAAAATATTAAACGTTTTTCATGTTGTATTATCCATAATGTTTTTTGAATTCTTAATTATGGATAGATTCAATATTATACGAAAATATAGTTACTCAGGTATTTTGCTTAGCTATGTCCATAATTACATATTTATTATTTTGATATACACTATATATACTTAGAGTATCTACAGTTTAGTATCAAAGAAAAGAATGCACAGAGGTTGTATTATTATTATTATTATTATTATTATTATTATTATTATTATTATTATTACCAGATAAGCTACAACCCTAGTAGGAAAAGCTAGATGCTATAAGCCCAAGGGCTCCAACAGGGAAAAATAGCCCAGTAAGGGAAGGAAATAGGGGAATAAATAAACGACATGAAAAGTAATGAAAAATTAAAATAAAATATTTTAAAAACAGTAACAACATTAAAACAGATATTTCATAAATAAATTATAAAAAGACATACGTCAGCCTGTTCAAAAAAAAAAAAAAAAAAAAAAAAAAAAAAAAAAAAAAAAACATTTGTTGCAATTTCGAATTTTTGAGGTTCTACCGATTCAACTACCTAGTTAGGAAGAAATTTCTCCAAAAAATATGAAGGAACATGACTGTTCTCTTTTATACTTGAGTAAATACTATTAGTTTATCTATACCAGTAATATTGTAGCAATAATAATACATGCTTTCTTTTACGAGCGTTATCACTTAAATCTATATAAAACTGAATTATTTCTAAATTCACAGCCAATGCAATACATAAGCACAGATAAAGGTTAAATTAATGTAAACCAGTCGTGAAGTAGAATTCTAAGAGAAAGGGAGTTTAATTTCAAATCAGGAATTGACATAAATTAAATAATCCGAATATTTATCCACTTCTCTCTGCCCCTGTGTGTATCTTTGTTTATGCAAATCCAATCTCTCTCTCTCTCTCTCTCTCTCTCTCTCTCTCTCTCTCTCTCTCTCTCTCTCTCTCTCTCTCTCTCTCACACTGAAAACAGTAAAATATGTTGAGAGCATTAATTTGCAGTCAGGATTCCCCATGACAACCGATACACCTCTTTCAAAACAGATCAAGAAAAGTCGAATGCTTAAAATAGATAAAAATACGCAATGGAAAATTACGCAATTGGACGTACAAAGAAAATCCATTATTGGTCAACTTACGCAAGTGCATTAAACCAGTCAGATAATTTATATCATAAAAAAGAAAAAATATCTCTGGTCTATTTTTTCATGGTCAGCAAAATTCTTTGAGCTTAAAAACATTGTCAATAGAAAAAGAGATATATCTATATAAATATTTATTTTCTTTATTTCATGCTATAACAGATAAAAGAATGTAATTCGATCTAATAAATAAATTCCTCCTAAACAATATAGAAAATAGTATTCCAAACGTAAAAGAAAAGTTTACATTTGCTGAATTTGAAGTCCCTTTCTAAATGATCTGACATGAACATTTTATGATAAGGATAAATTCAAATACTCTAAATTTTCCCTCATCGATTTTTCTGTATGATTTGCAAACGTAACTTAAATAATATATATATATATATATATATATATATATATATATATATATATATATATATATATATATATATATATATATATATATATATATAATTTCTCTGAGTTCCAATAAAAATAAGATCATTTTATTTCACAATACATACAATAAATGTTACTCAAAATATGAACATTATAATTGTCTTTATTTTTTATATCATTCTTTCTATTTATGAATGGGGATACCTTAACTTTATGAAAAGGTTTGCCTATTTCCATGATCAACAATACTGTACTAGTCAGGGCCACCCATACCAGGTTACTTTGCTGTGAGCGATCAGATTGAAATCTCCCACCATGAATTGACATTTCTGAGACCTTTGTTTTGTAGTTGACTAGAAACGGCTGCATTTGTTGTTGGAGATGATGTTATTATATACTTACGACCTGATAACTTATTTTAACTTATAACTAAGGTCAATATAATTTAAACAGGTCAACCCACGGCCGCTTGAAATTTTTGTCGTATGCGCATCCCTGGTGTCAATAGGTTCAAAAGAGGTCCTAGGCTGAACCTATGGTCAGTCTGTAATGAGCGGCCCAAAAGGTCGGACATCCATCTCTCTCCGACTCACTCTGTCTCACGGCAATATTATGAAATAAATTAGATCACAAATGTTTGTCGTCTGGTCAATTTTGCACCATAGCATATTTTTTTCTTAAATTTGCAAATATGATTATTGAGAGGTCACCATTGTATAAATATAAATCGCCTCCATCATATATGATAACGGTAATAATTAATAATGATAATAATAATAATAATAATGATAACCATAATAATGAAAACAATATAATAATAATATAAGGAGTATAATTATAATAATAGTATCAAGAGTAAAGGAATAATAATAATCATAGCAATATTGTTATTATTATCATTATTGTTGTAATACTCCTGATATTGTTATTATTATTGTTGTTATTGTTGGTAGTGGCTGTTGTTATTATTATTATTATCATTATTTTATATTATTATTATCAAAAGTATAATAATAATAATAATAATAATAATAATAATAATAATAATAATAATAATAATAATAATAACAGTATGATTAAATGAGAATATGGATAAGCAGTCAGAGAGAGATAGAGGAGAGAAAGAAAGCGAGAGAGAGAGGACACGTGTCTCAGTTGTACCTAGTGACGTCACATTAATATCGGCTATCCGAGCGAAAGCTGCGCGTGGGTTGACCTGTAAGATTCTATTGGCCTTACCTATAACAACCCATAGACTACCATTGTCGCCGCAGAGATTCTGGGTGAAATAAACCACACCGCTTAATGACGTCATAGCCAATCATGTTGTCTCCCACGTTATCGTGACCACTGCTAATGTGAGAGACAGTGTGATTGGCTATGATGTCATCAGGGGGTGGGGCTTAATTTGTCCAGAATCTTTGCGGCGACTATGGTGAAATGAACAAAATGAAATGTGCTATCCACCCTGCATTCTCTCTCTCTCTCTCTCTCTCTCTCTCTCTCTCTCTCTCTCTCTCTCTCTCTCTCTCTCTCTCTCTCTCTTTTTAATGTTATGCATTTTTATTTTTCCGACAAGCACTAAGTTTTGCTTTTATGATGACGTAAAACTCAGATGTTCTGAAACTCTTTGGCTTATGATATAATGCCCCAGATCTTAGACTTTTATCCAAATATTATTTTAAACAAAATTTTCCCCTCTCAATGTTGAGGTTTCTTGACTTTCATTTTGGCTTCGACCATCAAAGGTATTACTTTTACGTTATTGGTTTTTTGCACATATTTTTCCCTACTCTACGCAGTGTTTCGAAAGTCACCATTTGATATTACATTATATTTACTTCTTATTTAATTTTCTCAGTGTTACATTTTTCATGGTGTATCTATCTTAAGTTGGCTATATGAATTCTCAAAGCAATAGTTTATAAATTATCGCCCGTTACCAATTATATATATGTATATATATATATATATATATATATATATATATATATATATATATATATATAGATAGATAGATAGATAGATATATAAATAGTATATATATATATATATATATATATATATATATATATATATACATATAGATATATATATATATATATATACTATATATATAGATAGATAGATAGATAGATAGATAGATAAATATATATATATATATATATATATATATATATATATATATATATATATATATATATGCGTATATTTATACATATATATATTTATATATATATATATATATGAATTTATATACATAAATACATATGTATATATATATATATATATATATATATATATATATATACATATATACATATATATATATATATATATATATATATATATATCAAAGTATCCTAATATACTATATCTTAATTAGCGTAAAATTCTCCAGTTTTCATTACATACTATCTACAGAAATCCTTATTTAATTTTTCCTTTATAGAATTTTTTCAAGCTGTATATAACTTTAGATGGCTACATAAACTGTCAATGCAATAGTTCATAAATTATTTCCCATTACCAATCATCCTATTTCTATAGATTTAATCAACTTAATTACTTCTTGCAGATTTTATTAAAAAAAAGAGCACGTGGTTTTAAGGTTCAAAGGCCGCTCATAAAAGGCAGATGCATGGGCCAGTGACATCGCTCTAGCAAGCAGAACAATGCCCTAGAGACTGACCATATATACATATGATCAGCGCCCAAGCCCCTCTTCACCTTAGCTAGGACCATGACCGGCCAGGTAATGGCTACTGATGACTCAGCAGGTAGACTTATAGGCTACCAGAACCCAGCCCCCATCCTCACCTCACAAGGATGTTGAGGTTGACGCGACCAAAGGAAATAACGAGTTTGAGCAGGCATCGAACCCGAGTTTGGCGATCACCACGCAACGACGTTACCAACAGGTCCCACTAAAAGATCAAAAGTATAACGTTGGGAAGTTTTTTACTATAAATTCAAAGACACAAAGCCTTCTGATCAATCCGATACAGGCGAGATAAATTTAATAAGAAGAAATCGAACATCAAAAAGATTCCCTCTGCTCATACAAAATTACACAGATCTAACGTCAATCATTTAATAAATCAATTATTTATGATATATCAAAGATTAAATAAGCATCGAAATGCATCTCCATCTCACATTCAGAGACACGAAGTCCTAATCTAATTCTTGTTTGATGTCCTTAGGGGTAACGTCTTGTCAGTTATGATAGAAGACTGTTTATTGGCGTTAATTTGCAGAGCGTGGAGATATTAGTGAATTGAGACGATAATCAGTATTTTTAGCACAAGAAAAGTCAATGCTATTTTCGGATTTATTGTCTGTTGTTATTTACCTAAGGCTCAACGTTCATGGTTTTATCTTTCAGACAAACTGTAAATTAAAAAAAAAAGTCCTCGTCTGAAAATCTGTGCGTGTATAGTTTATATAAATAAATACTAACATTCATTATATGTTAATTTTCTCGTTAACCTTCACTCAATGGTTAAACAGTTTATTATCTATATTATGAGCAAATTTTTGATTGGATATACCCCAATTTTTCACATATATTTACTTTTCTAATGTTGCCTCTAGTCTTGGGTAGTGCCATAGCCTCTGTACCATGGTCTTCCACTGTCTTGGGGTAGAGTTCTTTTGCTTAAGGGTACATTCGGGCCCACTATTCTCTCTTATTTTTCTTCCACTTGTTATTTTGAAGTTTTTATAATTTATATATGAAAGATTTATTTTAATGTTATTACTTTTGAACTTCTCTTGCCGTCTATTTCCTTATTTCCTTTCCTCACTGGGTCATTTTTCCTGTTGGAGCCCTTAGGCTTGTGGCATCTTGATTTTCCAACTAGCAATTAATAATAATAATAATAATAATAATAATAATAATAATAATAATAATAATAATAATAATAATAATAATAATAATAATTGGGATAAGTATGTATTAGTAAAATTACTATATATTGTTAAGAGCAGGGTAAGTTAAGGAGGGCCATATTTCCGAAATGTGTGGTGGATTAAATGAAGGGAGGTAGAGAGGTATATAACTCATTGTTTTGATATTGATCAATCAAATGGATAAAAGGGAAAAAAGTAAGCAAATGGAGGACGCTAGTTTGGAACTGTCATAAGGCAGATACATTAACGTGTAGTTTAGAAAGATGTGGAAAAGTAAGTTTACAATTTCCGGGAATCGATATTGTACAAATATCAGTGTAAGGGAATCAAGTCACCACCTAAGGGTGGCAAGAACAAGAAAACGCAATACAGCTCTTGTGGTTAACTGGCAGAAGTACCCGTAATGGAAGTGATAGGCAGGACTCTAGTTAATGCTTAAAAATCTGAATTTATATAATTTAATTTCCTATGTTTTCTTATTGTTTATGTTTCGTGTGAATAATTTGTGGCAATAATAAATCTAAATTTAATATGGCATGGTATTTATGCATCTGTTACCGATTGTAGTATCATATATGGTTAAAATACTAGTAATGAGTCTAAATAAAGTAAAGAAAATATTCTTTGATTTTGCATTGGATGTATTTTTCAAACATTTTAGCGAAAATATATTCATTCTACCATTTACTTATATTTATCCAATGCGAAAGTTTTTGGATATTCATGACCAAATATAAATATCAGTTGAAATATAAATCCCCTTCTGTGTGAAGTTCGACCACAGTTGAATTAGGATATATAGGCGGGATTTTAACCACAGAACTTTTGTTTAAAAAAATAATAAACATATATCCATTTGGCTGTTACTTTCAAATATACACCATATGTCTGATTAATCCTGTATGTAGGAGTTGTAAGCCGATTGGACTCATCAGTGGTAAGTGTACTGTGTTTTTCATTATCAGTCGATAACCAAATAAATTTATTATAATCTCGCACGTTATGAATTTAAGTATTTTCACCAGTTTTCTCTTCTACTGGTGTATTTTTCTATAATTCTCCTTTGCCCTCATGGTGTTATGACATTTGATGAGGAATAGACAAATGATCAGGAATAGGCATTATCTACACTGTTAAAAATTTGCATAAAAAAAACGGTAAATACCTGGCAACATTTATTCCAAGATTTTTACCTTTTTAAAAACGGATGTATTGACGTAAAAGAATGATATTACGGTCAGCAACCCGTGAAATATAATAACACAGTAGGGTAAAATTACGGTCGCCTGTATCTTACTGAAATGCGGCTAAGAATAGTATAATTTTTACAAAGATTTTCCGATTAAAATTACGGTTTTTTAACAGTGTACATAGATACAGTCAGAGCCATCACCTCGTAAGCAAGTGAAGTCTTCTGAGAGTTACTTCCTGTGTAACTATGTAAAGTGTTTAAGTAAATAAAAAATAAAACATAAACTGTGAGCTTAAACACCTAAAAATTTTGTCAATTGTGGTCAGCATTGGTGGGTCTGAATATTTTTCTGAAATCAAAAAGATATGTTAAAACCGGTGAGGCTGAACTGTAGTGTAGAATGTCTAAAAAGACAAGAGCTTCAACAGGTATTGCTATGGATTACAGAACTGAAGGGATAGTCACAGTCACTGGAGCTGATGTATGACAGGGATAGTTACAGTCAGTGGACCTGATGTATGACAGGGCTGAAGGGATAGTTATAGTCAGTGGAGTTGATGTATAACATGTCTGAAGGGATAGACACAGTCAGTGGAGCTGATGTATGACAGGCCTGTAGATATAGTTGCAGTCAGTGGAGCTGATGTATAACAGGTCTGAAGGGATAGACACAGTCAGTGGAGCTGATGTATGACAGGCCTGTAGATATAGTTACAGTCAGTGGAGTTGATGTATAACAGGTCTGAAGGGATAGTTACAATCAGTGGAGCTGATGTATGACAGGCCTGAAGGTATAGTTACAGTCAGTGGAGCTGAAGTATGAAAGGCCTGTAGGGATAGTTACAGTCAGTGGAGTTGATGTATGACAGACCTGTAGATATAGTTACAGTCAGTGGAGCTGATGTATAACAGGTCTGAAGGGATAGACACAGTCAGTGGAGCTGATGTAAGACATGCCTGTAGGGATAGTTACAGTCAGTGGAGCTGATGTAAAACAGGTCTGAAGGGATAGACAGAGTCAGTGGAGCTGATGTATGACAGGCATAAATGGATAGTTACAGTCAGTGGAGCTGAAGTATGACAGGCCGGAAGAGATAGTTATAGTCAGTGGAGCTGAAGTATGACAAGCCTGTAGGGATAGTTACAGTCAGTGGACCTGATATATAACAGGTATAAAGGAATAGACAAAGTCAGTGGAGATGATGTATGAGAGGCCTGTAGGGATAGACACAGTCAGTGGAGTTGATGTATGACATGCCTGTAGGGATAGTTACAGTCAGTGGAGCTGATGTATAATAGGTCTGAAGGGATAGACACTATCAGTGGAGCTGATGTATGACAGGGCTGAAGGGATAGTTATAGTCAGTGGAGCTGATGTATAACAGGTCTGAAGGGATAGACACAGTCAGTGGACCTGATGTATGACAGGGCTGAAGGGATAGTTACAGTCAGTGGAGCTGATGTATAACAGGTCTGAAGGGATAGACACAGTCAGTGGACCTGATGTATGACAGGGCTGAAGGGATAGTTACAGTCAGTGGAGCTGATGTATAACAGGTCTGAAGGGATAGACACAGTCAGTGGACCTGATGTATGACAGGGCTGAAGGGATAGTTACAGTCAGTGGAGCTGATGTATAACAGGTCTGAAGGGATAGACAAAGTCAGTGGACCTGATGTATGACAGGCCTAAAGGAATGATCACAGTCAGTGGAGCTGATGTATGACAGGCCTGAAGGAATAATCACAGTCAGTGGAGCTGATGTATAACAGGTGTGAAGGGATAGACACAGTCAGTGGAGCTGATGTATGACAGGCCTGTAGATATAGTAACAGTCAGTGGAGCTGATGTATAACAGGTCTGAAGGGACAGACACAGTCAGTGGAGCTGATGTATGACAGGCCTGAAGGGATGGTTACAGACAGTGGAGTTGATGTATGACAGGCCTGAAGGGATAGTTACAGTCAGTGGAGCTGATGTATGACAGGGCTGAAGGGATAGTTACAGTCAGTGGAGCTGATGTATGACAGGCCTAAAGGGATAGTTAAAGTCAGTGGAGCTGAAGTATGATAGGACTGAAGGGATAATTACAGTCAGTGGAGCTGATGTACGACAGGGCTGAAGGGATAGTTACAGTCAATGGAGCTGATGTATGACATGCTTGAAGGGATAATTACAGTCAGTGGAGTTGATGTACGACAGGGCTGAAGGGATAGTTACAGTCAGTGGAGCTGATGTATGACAGGCCTGAAGGGATAGTTACAGTCAGTGGAGCTGATGTATGACAGGCCTAAAGGGATAGTTAAAGTCAGTGGAGCTGAAGTATGATAGGCGTGAAGGGATAGTTAAAGTCAGTGGAGCTGAAGTATGATAGGCCTGAAGGGATAATTACAGTCAGTGGAGCTGATGTATGACAGTGCTGAAGGGATAGTTACAGTCAGTGGAGCTGATGTATGACAGGCCTGAAGGGATAGTTACAGTCAGTGGAGCTGATGTACGACAGGCCTAAAGGGATAGTTAAAGTCAGTGGAGCTGAAGTATGATAGGCCTGAAGGGATAGTTAAAGTCAGTGGAACTGAAGTATGATAGGCCTGAAGGGATAATTACAGTCAGTGGAGCTGATGTACGACAGGGCTGAAGGGATAGTTACAGTCAGTGGAGCTGATGTAAAACAGGCCTGAAGGGATAGTTACAGTCAGTGGAGCTGATGTATGACAGGCCTGAAGGGATAGTTACAGTCAGTGGAGCTGATGTACGACAGGGCTGAAGGGATAGTTACAGTTAGTGGAGCTGATGTATGACAGGCCTGAAGGGATAGTTACAGTCAGTGGAGATGAAGTATGATAGGCCTGAACGGATAATTACAGTCAGTGGAGCTGATGTATGACAGGCCTGAAAGGATAGTTACAGTCAGTGGAGCTGATGTATGACAGGCCTGAAGGGATAGTTACAGTTAGTGGAGCTGATGTATGACAGGGCTGAAGGAATAGTTACAGTCAGTGGAGCTGATATATGACACGCATGAAGGGATAGTCATAATCAGTTTTGCTGATGTATGGCAGGCTTGAAGGGATAGTCATAGTCAGT
>NC_090725.1:24433556-24436056 GCF_036898095.1 Palaemon carinicauda | reverse complement strand
CTCTCGCAACAACCGTTGTGGGACCAAAGGGCTTCGCTTGCCCTCAGGGAAATGACCAGTATCGCTCACCTTCAACCTGCCGCAGACGGCTCTCCTCGTGAGGTGAACCTACTCCGTGCCCTCTGGATATGCCGTTTACCTGAACCTGTACGCGCTGCCATACCCGATGTCGATAGTTTACCCATAAAGGACTTGATGACCAAAGCCGACGCCCTTATGGACAGCCACTTCAAGACCTCCATCAACGCCTGCACCCCTGACGACGAGGATGCCTATTCAACGTCAACCGAAGCTGACATGAATGCCGTAGGACATACACGCCTACCCCGTGACGTGCCGAAGCGGCGACAAAGCCGCCCACCACCCAGCAATCGCTCGCGCCCCAACGAACGACTTCTACAGCCACTTACTACCTCCCATCCGCCGCAGTTTTGCTACTACCACTTCAGATTCGGGGCAACCGCGAAGAAATGTGCCAAAGATTGTCAGTGGCCAAAAAACGTGTAAGTAGGCCATCGCTTGTGGCAGTGGCCTCCCATGTTTCTAATCTTTTCTTTTTACAGGATGCAGAAACGGGCGTGCGATTTTTGGTAGACACGGGTGCTTGTCGTTCTTTTTTGCCAAGGAAACTCTTCAAGGCACAACGTAGTCTGTCTACATCTGCCGACGTCCGCTTGGTAGCTGCCAACGGATCTGCGATACCCACCTACGGTTACGAGAACCTCACATTATCGTTCGGAAACGGTAAATTCAATTGGAAGTTTCTCATTGCTGACGTCACAATGCCAATCCTCGGTGCGGATTTCCTCTCTCATTTCCACCTTCTGGTCGATGTCGCCCACCAACGATTGGTCAACGCAGACTCGTACTTGTCGACACCTCTTCAACCCACCCCCTCTAACCTCGCTCTCCACATCAGCGCACCCACGGATGCCTACGCCCACCTCCTCACGTCGTACCCGGAAGTTTTCCGTCCAGAACTTCGCCAAACGCCCACGGTTCCTGCCAAGCACGGTATTTATCACCATATCAAGACGACGGGACCCCCAGTCTTCGCAAAATTCAGACGTCTGGCACCGGAACGATTGGCAGCCGCCAAACAGACGTTCGTCGAAATGGAGAAAATGGGCCGCCAAAAGGCCTCCAGCCCATGGTCGTCACCCTTACACATCGTTCTGAAGAAAGACGGCTCCCTCCGTCGCCTGAACATGCAAACAGAACCGGATCACTACCCCCTCCCAAACATTGCCGATGTAACCTCCTACCTGCACAAAGCGAAGGTTTTCTCTACGCTCGACCTCCTGAAGGGGTATTATCAGGTGCCTATGAACCCAGAAGACATCCCCAAGACCGCCATCACCACTCCGTTTGGCACATACACCTTCAATTACTCCTGTTTTGGCCTTCGTAATGCTGGGGCAACGTTTCAACGTCTCATGGATGGCATCTTAGGGGACCTCCCTTTCTGTGTATGTTATGTGGACGACATACTTTTGTTCTCCTCCTCAAAAGAGGAACACCTCCGTCACCTGCGCATCGTGCTCGACCGCCTGCAACAAAACGGCCTTGTAGTCCGGTACGACAAGTGTACCTTTGGCGCCAACGAAGTGTCGTTCTTAGGGCACCGTATCACACCTGAAGGAGTTCATCCCTCCCTGAGAAGGTAGCAGCCGTTCAGAATTTCCCCGCGCCCTCGACCGTCAAAGCTCTGCAGGAATTCTTGGGCATGATCAACTATTATCACCGTTTTCTGTCAGCCATTGCCGCCACTCTTGCTCCCCTCTACGCCTCCCTCAAGGGCAAGCCAAAGGACCTGAAGTGGGGTCCCCTTCAAGAAGCAGCCTTCTGCAATGCAAAGAAGGCCCTATCAACTGCTGCGGCTCTCACTTTTCCTATCCCACACGCCCCTCTCCTTCTCTCCACCGATGCCAGCGACGTCGCTATTGGTGCAGTACTCGAGCAGGTGGTCAAAGGCTTGCCCCGCCCATTGGCCTTCTTCATCAGAAAACTGTCCAAGGCAGAATCGGGTTATTCTACCTTCGATCGAGAATTGCTGGCGGTGCACTTGGCTGTCCGTCACTTTCGCCATTTCTTAGAAGATACGCCCTTCGTCATTCGCACAGACCACATGCCTCTGGTGCACGCCTTCACTCGACAGTCTGACGCCTGGTCCGCCCGTCAACGCCGACATCTCTCCGCCGTGGCTGAATACAATTGCACCCTCCAATACCTCCCTGGGAAAAGGAATCCCGTTGCCGATGCCCTGTCAAGAAACATGTTGGCTGCCGTTCAACTGGGATTGGATTACAACACCCTGGCTGAAGCCCAACGACAGGATCCAGAGTATCATGCTTGTAGGACATCCTGCAAGTCCCTCCGTTGGGAAGATTTTCCCCTCGAAGACTCCAACACCACCCTCCTCTGTGACGTCAGTACTGGTAGACCGCGACCTTGGATTCCTGCTCCCATGCGCCGACAGGTGTTTGATTTCATCCACGGC
>NC_090725.1:24426056-24428556 GCF_036898095.1 Palaemon carinicauda | reverse complement strand
ATCACGAACCTTTTTATAATAAAGTGAAAAAAAACATATTCCGATGTCTCATTATCCGTTGACATGCGACATCTATATATGAAGGATATTTTTTCTGAGCATTGAAATAATATTCAATACTCTATGCCATCCCTTGCAATTGAAAATAATGAAATAATGTTTTCCATTTCTGAAATCAGAGCATTTCACTGTTTTCTATTGATGGAAAAAAATTACAGTAAAGATTTTATTATGCACACGTGCTTTAGGTAACATGATAATAAAAATATTTATTTGTGAGCAAGCAATCGTTATTTATTCGACCAAATTAAAAATCAAAGTAGAAAAGATATTTACGGTTTCTGAACTGACAAAAAAATTCAAACTGAAAATACGAGTTACATATATATTTTTGTGTGATGTAATCTAGAAAAATATTAAACTTTTTTCATGTTGTATTATCCATAATGTTTTTTGAATTCTTAATTATGGATAGATTCAATATTATACGAAAATATAGTTACTCAGGTATTTTGCTTAGCTATGTCCATAATTACATATTTATTATTTTGATATTCACTATATATACTTAGAGTATCTACAGTTTAGTATCAAAGAAAAGAATACACAGAGGTTGTATTATTATTATTATTATTATTATTATTATTATTATTATTATTATAATTATTATTATTATTATTATTATTATTATTATTATTATTATTATTATTACCAGATAAGCTACAACCCTAGTAGGAAAAGCTAGATGCTATAAGCCCAAGGGCTCCAACAGGGAAAAATAGCCCAGTAAGGGAAGGAAATAGGGGAGTAAATAAAGGACATGAAAAGTAATGAACAATTAAAATACAATATTTTAAAAACAGTAACAACATTAAAACAGATATTTCATAAATAAATTATAAAAAGACATACGTCAGCCTGTTCAAACAAAAAAAAAAAAAATTTGTTGCAATTTCGAATTTTTGAGGTTCTACCGATTCAACTACCTAGTTAGGAAGAAATTTCTCCAGAAAATATGAAGGAACATGACTATTCTCTTTTATACTTGAGTAAATACTACTAGTTTATCTATACCATTAATATTGTAGCAATAATAATACATGCTTTCTTTTACGAGCGTTATCACTTAAATCTATATAAAACTGAATTATTTCTAAATTCACAGCCAATGCAATACATAAGCACAGATAAAGGTTAAATTAATGTAAACCAGTCGTGAAGTAGAATTCTAAGAGAAAGGGAGTTTAATTTCAAATCAGGAATTGACATAAATTAGATAATCCGAATATTTATCCACTTCTCTCTGCCCCTGTGTGTATCTTTGTTTATGCAAATCCAATCTCTCTCTCTCTCTCTCTCTCTCTCTCTCTCTCTCTCTCTTGTATTATCGTTGATCGTCGATCAAATAATATTTCTTAATAAAACAGCTAGCCGAAAGTTTTCAAAAATTGGGAGGACGTTTTTTATTTAGGGTAGCTCTCTCTCTCTCTCTCTCTCTCTCTCTCTCTCTCTCTCTCTCTCTCTCTCTCTCTCACTGAAAACAGTAAAATATGTTGAGAGCATTAATTTGCAGTCAGGATTCCCCATGACAGCCGATACACCTCTTTCAAAACAGATCAAGAAAAGTCGAATGCTTAAAATAGATAAAAATACGCAATGGAAAATTACGCAATTGGACGTACAAAGAAAATCCATTATTGGTCAACTTACGCAAGTGCATTAAACCAGTCAGATAATTTATATCATAAAAAAGAAAAAATATCTCTGGTCTATTTTTTCATGGTCAGCAAAATTCTTTGAGCTTAAAAACATTGTCAATAGAAAAAAAGATATATCTATATAAATATTTATTTTCTTTATTTCATGCTATAACAGATAAAAGAATGTAATTCGATCTAATAAATAAATTCCTCCTAAACAATATGGAAAATAGTATTCCAAACGTAAAAGAAAAGTTTACATTTGCTGAATTTGAAGTCGCTTTCTAAATGATCTGACATGAACATTTTATGATAAGGATAAATTCAAATACTCTAAATTTTCCCTCATCGATTTTTCTGTATGATTTGCAAACGTAACTTAAATAATATATATATATATATATATATATATATATATAATTTCTCTGAGTTCCAATAAAAATAAGATCATTTTATTTCACAATACATACAATAAATGTTACTCAAAATATGAACATTATAATTGTCTTTATTTTTTATATCATTCTTTCTATTTATGAATGGGGATACCTTAACTTTATGAAAAGGTTTGCCTATTTCCATGATCAACAATACTGTACTAGTCAGGGCCACCCATACCAGGTTACTTTGCTGTGAGCGATCAGATTGAAATCTCCCACCATGAATTGACATTTCTGAGACCTTTGTTTTGTAGTTGACTAGAAACGGCTGCATTTGTTGTTGGAGATGATGTTATTATATACTTACGACCTGATAACTTATTTTAACTTATAACTAAGGTCAATATAATTTTAACAGGT
>NC_090725.1:24418556-24421056 GCF_036898095.1 Palaemon carinicauda | reverse complement strand
AACCGGTGAGGCTGAACTGTAGTGTACAATGTCTAAAAAAGCAAGAGCTTCAACAGGTATTGCTATGGATTACAGAACTGAAGGGATAGTCACAGTCAGTGGAGCTGATGTATGACAGGGATAGTTACAGTCAGTGGAGCTGAAGTATGACAGGCCTAAAGGGATAGTTAGAGTCAGTGGAGTTGATGCATAACATGTCTGAAGGGATAGACACAGTCAGTGGAGCTGATGTATGACAGGCCTGTAGATATAGTTTGCAATCAGTGGAGCTGATGTATGAAAGGCCTGAAGGGATAGTTACAGTCAGTGGAGATGAAGTATGAAAGGCCTGTAGGGATAGTTACAGTCAGTGGAGCTGATGTATGACAGGCCTGTAGATATAGTTACAGTCAGTGGAGCTGATGTATAACAGGTATGAAGGGATAGACACAGTTAGTGGAGCTGATGTAAGACATGCCTGTAGGGATAGTTACAGTCAGTGGAGCTGATGTATGACAGGCCTGTAGATATAGTTACAGTCAGTGGAGCTGATGTATAACAGGTCTGAAGGGATAGACACAGTCAGTGGAGCTGATGTATGACAGGGCTGAAGGGATAGTTACAGTCAGTGGAGCTGAAGTATGACAGGCCCTTAGGGATAGTTGCAGTCAGTGGAGCTGATGTATAACAGGTCTGAAGGGATAGACACAGTTAGTGGAGCTGATGTAAGACATGCCTGTAGGGATTGTTACAGTCAGTGGAGCTGATGTATAACAGGTCTGAGGGATATACACAGTCAGTGGAGCTGATGTATGACAGGGCTGAAGGTATAGTTACAGTCAGTGGAGCTGAAGTATGACATGCCCGTAGGGATAGTTGCAGTCAGTAGAGCTGATGTATGACAGGTCTGAAGGGATAAACACTGTCAGTGGAGCTGATGTATGACAGGCCCGAAGGGATAGTTATAGTCAGTGGAGCTGAAGTATGACAGACCTGTAGGGATAGTTACAGTCAATGGACCTGATGTATAACAGGTATAAAGGGATAGACACAGTCAGTGGAGCTGATGTGTGACAGACCTGTAGGGATAGTTACAGTCAATGGAGCTGATGTATAACAGGTATATAGGGATAGACACAGTCAGTGGAGCTGATATATGACATGCCTGTAGGGATAGTTACAGTCAGTGAAGCTCATGTATAACAGGTCTGAAGGGATAGACACAGTCAGTGGAGCTGATGTATGACAGGGCTGAATGGATAGGTACAGTCAGTGGAGCTGAAGTATGACAGGCCTATAGGGATAGTTACAGTCAGTGGAGCAGATGTATAACAGGTCTGAAGGGATAGACACAGTCAGTGGACCTGATGTATGACAGACCTGAAGGAATAATCACAGTCAGTGGAGCTGATGTATGACAGGCCTGAAGGAATAATCACAGTCAGTGGAGCTGATGTATAACAGATATGAAGGAATATTCACAGTCAGTGGAGCTGATGTATGACAGGCCTGAAGGGATAGTTACAGACAGTGGAGTTGATGTATGACAGGCTTGAAGGGATAGTTACAGTCAGTAGAGCTGATGTATGACAGGCCTGAACGGATAGTCACAGTCAGTGGTGCTGAAGTATGATAGGCCTGAAGGGATAGTTACAATCAGTGGAGCTGATGTATGACAGGGCTGAAGGGATAGTTACAGTCAGTTGAGCTGATGTATGACAGGCCTAAAGGGATAGTTAAAGTCAGTGGAGCTGAAGTATGATAGGCCTGAAGTGATAATTACAGTCAGTGGAGCTGATGTACGACAGGGCTGAAGGGAAAGTTACAGTCAATGGAGCTGATGTATGACAGTCCTGAAGGGATAGTTACAGTCAGTGGAGATGAAGTATGACAGGCCTGAAGGGATAGTTACAGTCAGTGGAGCTGATATATGACAGGGCTGAAGTGATAGTTACAGTCAGTGGAGATGAAGTATGACAGGCCTGAAGGGATAGTTACAGTCAGTGGAGCTGATGTATGACAGGCCTGAAGGAATATTTACAGTCAGTGGAGCTGATATATGACACGCATGAAAGGATAGTCATAATCAGTGTGGCTGATGTATGGCAGGCTTGAAGGGATAGTCATAGTCAGTGTATCGAATGTATGACAGGCCTGAAGGGATAGACACAGTCAGTTGAGCTGATATATGACAGGCCTAAAGAGATAGTCACAGTCAGTGGAGCTGATATATGACAGTCCTGAAGAGATAGTCACAGTCGGTGCAGATTATGGTAAATACATACAACCACAACATTCATAAGAAGAATAAGGTAAACTTTATGGGTTAACACACATTATTGAGGGATTATTAAGCAATCGAAACCAATGATGAATATTCCAGGAACTAAGGGGTGTTTTCACCGTTGAGAGGGCCCTGAAATAACCGCCCTGATTTTGTTAAATTACTACTTGGTTGTTTCGGGGCCCTCTCAGCCATGAAAACACCCCTTGGCCCCTGGGCTAAAACAACTATTAGATT
>NC_090725.1:24391056-24411056 GCF_036898095.1 Palaemon carinicauda | reverse complement strand
CATATAACAATATTTCAGGGTACTTAAATTTCTTGCAAATAGTCCTATTCCTTTTTATTTCATAATCAACAAATTCCCTTTGTAAACTCGTAATGTTCTTTAAAACATAAAAATTAATACAGATTTCTTAATGCACAAAGGCAGAGGTACATGTTGGCTTTCTATATAAAATAAATTTTAATCTATCTTTACAAATGTGTATACGGCAACCTAAAAAATGGTAAGCTACAATTATCCTCCAACTCTATAGCAAAATCGATTTACGGTACCAAGCCATTCAATCTATAAAAATGTTATCTAAAATTTTCATTTCCTGGCAACATACATATTATGTCATCAACATATTAAAGCCACTTTATATTATCAAGTATAATATTAATTAGGATTCTGCCTTCAAAAATTCCACATACAAATTGTTAAATACTGGAGATACTACAATATACTCATTATTTTGAATATATTTTCTAATTGTTAAAAACTTTCAACGTTAATGTAGCATTTAGGAAGAATAAAACAGTGTAAACAGCTCTCACAAACAATATTCTTGGCAATCCCAAAACATATGTATATCATTTCCAACGTAATTCATGTGAAAAAATTACACAACATCAGAAACGTATCAGAAAAACTCAAGATAATAATGCAATGTTTGCCCATGTTAGGGATCAAAATTGCCCTACTAATTGGTTATGTGCAAAAAAAAAAAAAATGGTTTTTTCACATGATTTAAAACAAAGAAAAATCATAAAATCCAGCTTTATAAAGAAAAAAATAACTTTTGATAACATTTATATATAGGATATGAAATGTACAAACTCCATGCATTTCTATCTAAAAAGATCTGCAAGCTTTATTAAGAAATTAATTTCTTAAAGTAGACTTATCTGATGGTAACACCTGGTTTCTTACTTAAAAAATATGTATCTCAGATATAAGATACCAATGTGAAATTAATATTTTAGATTTAAGTTATCATTCACATGTATGTATAATTATTGTCTATATTGTATAAATAAATGCATAAAATTTTATTTTACTTGGTTGTATTCATATATATATATATATATATATATACATATATATATGTATATATATATATATATATATATATATATATATATATAAACGCAAGTGTCAGGTGATTTTTTTTTAGATCTTCCGATATAATTTCTTATATATCAATATAAGTCTATCTTAAACCATTATAAAATATATATATATATATATATATACTATGTATATATATATATATATATATATATATATATATATATATGTGTGTATATGTATATATATATATATATATATTATACTGTATATATGTATATATATATATATATATATATATATGCGCGTGTGTGTGTATGTGTGTAAGTGAAAACTCCTAGAGCTACATTAACACAAGGTGAGATTGGAAATATCCACCATAAGAACACTGTCACTAACCGAATACGTGTAAACCTTCTCAGAATGTATGAACATAGCAAACTTCAGAATCCAGTAATGGCCTGAAGAATAATATTCCCATCAAAACCTAAATCCTGTAGCCTAGTCTTTTCTGAATATTCCCCTAAACTGGAAATCCCTTTCCTTTTACGTTCAGATTCGTTTTCACAAACTTATTCAGACATAAACCTAATATATTTTCCATAAGAGACTCCTTTGGAAAAATAGAAAAAGTTTTTTATACCAGTTTATTGTTTCATGAGTACATTTTATTGAATGTATTTGCATATCTGACTTGTCTACAAATAGCATATTTTATTATACGAGTTTTATAATATGAGCCTCATTCCGACAATGTCTTTCCCAGTGTGGAGGATTGATTTTTGTTTTATTTTTTTGTTTATTTTCTTTTGCCAAATCCAGAGAGAGAGAGAGAGAGAGAGAGAGAGAGAGAGAGAGAGAGAGAGAGAGAGAGAGAGTTTCATTTGCTTTAGTTTTGCTAAATCGCGCGAGAGTGTGTGTGTGTGTTTGTGTGTGTGTATGTGTGTTTGTGTGTTTGTGTGTCCGCTGTGCGCGCCGAAGAACAAGTGGTAGTTAGCGAATGATTGTTTGTCGTGGGAAAGACTGTCGGTATATTTGAGGTTGTTTGTTTATGTTTTTAGTTAGGTTACGACAGTGGTGAATGTTTCGGAGCGAAGGCTTTTTTTATTTGACTGCAGCAAGAGTGCTGGATTTACGATTTGACTATTATTTAGTACCAGCGTTGGAAGTGATTATTGGTTTTCTAAGCTGTGATTCCTCCTTTGGAGTGACTAAATTTGTTAGAAACTGGATTTATTGTTGACGACCTGGCCTGTATTACGATTTAGCTTGGAGTGCTTTTTGGATTGATGATGATGATGATGATGATGATAAGGATGATGATTACTGCTTACAAAATCAGCGAGGCAGTTGTGGTAAATTGTCACACAGTTTAATCTATTAAAGCTGTGATAGTAGTAGTTGTGCCATTAAAGACAGTTGGCTTAGTGAATGACTACGAAGTGTTTTTTTACGTATCTTGCGGAGTGTTAGTGAACACACGCAATAAATATGTTTGGTGATTTGAAGTTAAGGTTGTGGTTAATTTAATTTTAAGTTTTGTTAGGTGTTGTTTTTTTTGGTTGGTTTATTTGAATGATATTAAGTTTTTTTTTCAGTGTTCAAGTTTATAATTGGTGTTAAGTGATTATTTTGGTTGTGGATGGTTTGTAATAAGTATTCTAATTTTAATAAATATAGTTTTAAGGTTATGGTTGGTTTTTGTGTCCTTTTCGTTCAAGAGTCCAGTTTATGATAAAGTAAGGGGAAAGTATGTGTTGAGGAGACAATTGTCAGTAAGTAAGATTCAAGGGTGTGGGGGTTGTTTTTGCAACATCCCGCCACATTATTTTGGCGCCCGAACAGGGACTGCCGAGGTGGGATAGGAAGCTGGACTGTTGGACGAAGGACGGAATTAGGATTAAGGTTGATGAAAAATGGAGGAGCAATTAAGGGTTTTGAAGGAGGAATTGCGGCTGAGTAAGGAGCGTGAGGAGAGGTTGCTAGTAGAGAATGAGAGGTTGAACTGGGAGAATGAGGCGATGCAGAAGGAGCTTAGGGAGTTAAAGGGAACTGTAGAGAGAGTGGAAGAATGTGTTGAGATGAGGATGAAAGAGAATGAGGAACGAATGGAGAACCGATTGGAAGCTATGATGGGGCAAGTTATGGGGATGATGAAAACTATAATGGGTGAAGGTGCAGTCGGAGGAGTGTCCTCAGTTTCGGGTAATGGGTTGATAGTGGATGAGAAGGCTAAGGTTAGTGATAATGGGAAAGGAAGTGATAGTGATAGTAATAGTAATAGTGATAGTGAGATTGTAGATAAGGGAATAAGGCATAGTAAGGATGAACAGAAATGTGATAGAAATCATGAGAAGAAAGGTAAAAGTGATGTGAAGAAAGAGAAGAAAAAGTATCAGGCTGATAGCAAGGACGATTGTGAATGGGTGAAAGTGGCGAGTAAGAAAAGGGCTAGGAAGAGTATGATCAAGGATAGGAGTATGACTGTGGAATTAGATTCCTTATATTCTAGCGAGGAAGTAGGAAACAAGAAGGAAGGTAGCAGTGATGATAGCAGTGAGAATGAACGTGATGTGTGTAAGACTGTGTTTATGAGAGAGGTACCTCGGTGTGAAAGGTTCAATGAGCATAGTAGTAGGGATGTATACGAGTTTTTCAAGGAGTATGAGAGGTATTGTCAGGATAAGTATGGTGATAGTAAAAGAGTTTGGGCTAGGGAGTTAGGAGAATATTTGACTGGGTATTTGTTGACGATGTATGGAGTGATAATGAGTGTAGGTGACGTTGATTATGAAAGTGTGAAAAAGAGAATAATTGAGCAGGTAAAATGTATGAAAGGGAGTGTTAAGTATAAGCGTAAGAATGATTTTGATGAAGCACGGATGAATGCAGGAGAAGCGATATCGATGTATGTATGTAGGTTGGAAACTTTAGCTAGGAAGAAGTATGGGGATGAAGGTATAAATGAGAATAAGGAGTTAATGAAGAAGTTTTTGGCTACTGTACCCGAGAATGTTGCTGAGTTTGTTAATTTGAAACGGAAGGAGAAAATGAGGTGGACAAAAGAAAGATTGACATGGGATGATATTTTAGAGATAGTTCAGGATTACGAGTTGGATAGATGTATGAAAGAAAGTAAATATGTGAGTGTAAGAACTGGAATGGAGGAAAGTGTGCCTGAATTTGTTAGTTTTAGAGATGCTGTTATGAGAGGACCGATGAGGGTAACTGATAGTGTAGTAGATAGGAGTGTTAGGGCAAGTAATGTGGGAATACCTGTAAGTACAAATGAAGGGTTTAGGCAAGGGAATCAGGTTTGGAGGGATAGGAGTGCTAGTGTGCCGCAAGGTAGGTCAGGTAGTTGTATCCGTGAAGAGAAGTGTTATAGATGTGGGAAAGTATGACATAAGAAGAATGAATGTAGATGGGCTCTAGGTGCTTGTTTTGGATGTGGGGAGGTAGGGCATAGAATTAGCGAGTGTAAGAAAGAGAAAGGGGTAAAATGTTATCGGTGTGGTTTGACTGGGCATGTAGCGAGTGGATGTCGTAGTAATCGTATGAATGTGATTTGTGGTAATTGTGGTAAGGAGGGTCATTATGCTAGAATGTGCAAGGAGCCGCGGGGTAAGTGTACTGAATGTGGTGCAGTTGGGCATGTAGCTAGGGTATGTAGGAAGAAGGGAGTAAGTCAGCCAGGATGTTCGGGAAACTAGAGTGTAAGAGGGTTCAGCTGGGTGAGTCCTCCCGTGTGTGTGTGGAAGGAATAGGATCAATGTTTGTGAGAATGGGATGAGTAATTGGTTGGAAATGAGCAAGTATGAACCTAGTATGCATGAGAAATTAGGGCTGGAAAATAAACAATTAGTGTTAGTTGAATATAGGAAAAAGAGGCGTTTGAAAGTTTTAAGTGAGGAGAAAGTGCAAGGGAAATTTATAGGTATAGGTAAGAATACGAATAAGTATGACAAGGGTGTAAATGTACAAGTGAGTGTGGAGGATAAATGTATTAATACAGATGAAACGTGGCTGAGTATGAATGATGCCTATAGTGTGTGTGGCTTTTCCTTAGGTGATGTAAAAGAAAGGATGACAAATGCAAGAGTGAGAGATAGGAGAATGATTAGTAGTATGAATGAATCTTTTGCTAAAGTTGAGAATGTTTTTGATGAAATGGATGAACTGTTTACAGAAATGAGTGTAATTTTAGGGCCAGATGAGAACGAGGTAGATATGATTGTACATGATATATTAGATGATAGGGATTTAGATAGGAATAGTGTTAATGTAGCGAATGATGGTGATAAGGAAGAAGTGAATGAGAGAGTATATGGAGGCCCAGTTACTCGGAGTAGAGGTCCCGTTCCCGACTGCGACTGGGTAATGGAAAAAATATTGTAAGTTTTGTGTGAGTAGGATTTGGCAAAGTAAGGGGGGAGGAATGTAGAGGATTAATTTTTGTTTTATTTTTTTGTTTATTTTCTTTTGCCAAATCCAGAGAGAGAGAGAGAGAGAGAGAGTTTCATTTGCTTTAGTTTTGCTAAATCGCGCGAGTGTGTGTGTGTGTGTGTTTGTGTGTGTGTATGTGTGTTTGTGTGTTTGTGTGTCCGCGGTGCGCGCCGAAGAACAAGTGGTAGTTAGCGAATGATTGTTTGTAGTGGGAAAGACTGTCGGTATATTTGAGGTTGTTTGTTTATGTTTTTAGTTAGGTTACGACAGTGGTGAATGTTTCGGAGCGAAGGCTTTTTTTATTTGACTGCAGCAAGAGGCAGTAGTGAGTGCTGGATTTACGATTTGACTATTATTTAGTACCAGCGTTGGAAGTGATTATTGGTTTTCTAAGCTGTGATTCCTCCTTTGGAGTGACTAAATTTGTTAGAAACTGGATTTATTGTTGACGACCTGGCCTGTATTACGATTTAGCTTGGACTGCTTTTTGGATTGATGATGATGATGATGATGATGATAAGGATGATGATTACTGCTTACAAAATCAGCAAGGCAGTTGTGGCAAATTGTCACACAGTTTAATCTATTAAAGCTGTGATAGTAGTAGTTGTACCATTAAAGACAGTTGGCTTAGTGAATGACTACGAAGTGCTTTTTTACGTATCTTGCGGAGTGTTAGTGAACACACGCAATATATATGTTTGGTGATTTGAAGTTAAGGTTGTGGTTAATTTAATTTTAAGTTTTGTTAGGTGTTGTTTTTTTGGTTGGTTTATTTGAATGGTATTAAGTTTTTTTTTCAGTGTTCAAGTTTATAATTAGTGTTAAGTGATTATTTTGGTTGTGGATGTTTTGTGATAAGTATTCTAATTTTAATAAATATAGTTTTAAGGTTATGGTTGGTTTTTGTGTCCTTTTCGTTCAAGAGTCCAGTTTATGATAAAGTAAGGGGAAAGTATGTGTTGAGGAGATAATTGTCAGTAAGATTCAAGGGTGTGGGGGTTGTTTTTGCAACATCCCGCCACACCAGTATCTTTTACTTCACCTAAATGAATGTTTGTTAGGATGGACAAATCCGAGCAGTCTTTTTTCTTTTCACTGTTTGTCTCAAAAAAAATGCGAGGATATTTAGGCATAATTTTTCTACTTTACCTAAAGACCCGTATTGTGAGGAATATTCTTAAGAGTTAGGCTAGCATAATAATCATCAATATAGATAATGTAATCTTTATTTATATATTTATTAATAATTGTTTTCAATACTGATCCTGTTTTAGAGCTTGTTCATTTTATATATTAATGTTTGCACCTGTATACACAATAATTTCCAAACCATTCTAATTTAACAGTCACATATATAACTTTATACAAAACGATTTCTTTTAGTTTTTTTTATATACTGCTCGAAAATGAAATGGCCTTTAAAGAAAACAAGAGATTCATCGTTCACTAACTTTTAGAATGGTTGGAGGAACTTCCTGAAATAATTTCGCGTGTCATTATTGTCACAATGTTTCAAATTTGCCATAACCTATCGTCACCATTTGCCTGCTTTTAATTATGATCAACAAAATGTAGAAACTTGTTAATATCCGAATATCTATCACAGCTCAAGCCTATTGGAAACAACGGCTTGTTTATGTAATATCTTGTTTTCCAATAGTAGTGACACGAAGTTTATTCACATGAGGTGTTAGTAACGTAAGAGAGAGAAACATTATCATTTCTGAGATCCCCAACGACCTCCTCCATCTTTACTCTTTGTTTTCGTATTGGGGCCGCGTCCGATTATCCTTCGCTCGCGGTGACTATTTGTCTCATCAACCATAATGTTCACTAACAAAAAAAATATGGAGATACAAAAGGAGACATAAACAATGAAGATCGATACATAAACACAAAGGTTAAAGATGCGATTCTTGTGAGTTAGACAGCAGCTACAGACGCAAGTAACAACAACAACACCACCACCAACAACAACAATAACAAAAACAACAACAAGGAATGGGAGACCTCATCCAGGAAGTTAAAAAAAAAAAAAAAAAAGTCAAATTTTCTGACATCGGGGTCTTCATTTTCATCATTTTCCACCATTTTTTTTAAACGCATTAATTACTTCGTATGTTATTCTCTTTGCCGAATTACCACGCCCTATATGAGTAATTTTCGTTTGTACTGTGGCATGCTGATAAGGGTCTCAAGGGAAAGACGAGCTGAACATAAGTCAGTATATTCAAACGGCATAACAAACTTATATATACATGGTTGAGGATAACAAGAGTATGAAAAAATTAACAAAAAAACATGCAATGGCAAGCTTATACAGGTTTTCTATTTTCAGTGCGGCTGGGAGAGAGACAGAGAGAGAGAGAGAGAGAGAGAGAGAGAGAGAGAGAGAGAGAGAGAGAGGGAGTGAGAGAGCGTGCATTACAGTGTATGAGCATAGTTTCTTCTTTAACCAAAGACAATCATAATATCCATATATTATGGTATATCGAATTATGAAAGGAGTGAATATCTTTGTACATATTTATCAAAATTCTATCTCTCGTATTTCAGACGTGGACGGAGAAAAAAAGTAACATTCCTGACAGGTAATCACTTGACTGGGGTTCCAGTCCTGCTCAAATTCAGTTGTTCCTTCAGCCGCTGCAACCTAACAATTCTTGTGAGCTAAGAATATGAGTTTGGGGGAGCATATAGAGTGCACTTGAGCGCTGATCTTATGTATATATGATCAGTCTCTAGGGCATTTTCCTGCATGATAGGCAAATTATTCAGTTCCTTCGGTTGCTGTAACCTTACAATCCTTGTGAGCTAAAAATATTGGTTATAAGGGAGCCTATAGTTTTATCTGCTGAGTCATCAGCAGCCATTTCCTGGCTCTCCTTTGTTCTGGCTTGGGTGAAGAGGGGGCTTAGGTGCTGATCAAATGTATATATGGTCAGTCTCTAGGGCAATGTTCTGCTTGATAGGGCAATGTCACTGTCCCTTGTCTCTGCCACTCATGGGCAGCCATTAAACCTTTTAACCCTCGGCCACGTTTAGTTTCAATGTAGGTCATTTCAAAATAGGACATGAAAATGTCAAGAATTTCGTCTGCATCAGATAAGTTTTCATAAACTTCAAGATCATCTTTAGTTGGTAAGAAGGCTAAAGCTGTAAATGTATGATCAGTACTGTACCTAAAGCGTTTACAGATGCTTATTTTGTACTAAGATTGTTGCCCAAAAGGAAAAGGACACCGAAAATCTGTGAATTTAGAAAACATACACTGTTAAAAAAAAAAAAGATAATTTTAACACACAATTTTCCGTAAGAAATATACTGTTCTAACTCATATTTCAGTAAAATACAGGCGACCATAATTTTCACCCTGCTTTGTTATTCTTTCAGGGGTTGGTGACCGTAATATCAATCCTTTACGTCAATGTATCCGGTTTTTAAAATGGTAAATGCCTGGCAACATTCATTAAAGGATCTTTACCGCAGACTTTTTGGCGCAGCTGTTTTGAATCAAAGAAATTGTTTATGCTTATATACAGTAAGTAAAAAAAACAAAGCTTGTTGCACTTCATTACGAGATCTTTAATTGTTTTCTTTAGAGAATTCATGGGAAACCCTGGAAATTCAAGTAAACAAGAAGTTATAGGTGAGGAATATATACCACTAAGAAAAAAAAATATTTGTTTTGACATTTTATATAAAAGGTGCGTATAAACATACATAGTATTTTCAGACTCTACGTCTTACATCACAAAGTAAACTTATCTTCAACTGAGTGCCTGCATTTTGTGCCTGCAGTCTAGTCTGTGGAATTTTAGGTCTAAAGTAACTACTACCTCCTGGTCACTGTTATTGCAGCAAATCTTCTTCAACTAAAAAGGAGTATTATTATTATTATTATTATTATTATTATTATTATTATTATTATTATTATTATTATTATTATTATTACTTGTTAAGCTACAACCCTAGTTGCCAAAGCAGGATGCTATAAGCCAAAGGGCTCCAACAGGGAAAAATAGCTCATTGAGGAAAGGAAATAAGGTAATACATAAACTACAAGTAATGAACAATTAGAATAATATATCTTAAGAAATTTATAACGTTAAAATAGATCTTTCATATATAAACTACAAAAACTTAAAAAAACGAGAAAGAGAAACAAGATGGAATAGCGTGCCTGAGTGTACCCTCAAGTATAGTGTTTTATCTGTTATTCGCATCATCTATTAACTTATCCTACCCCCAGTTGTTTTATATACTCCAGACTACCTTTCGAAAGAAAAAAAAATATTTTTAGAAATCCTTACTTATCCTTTTGTGAACCCGACCATAACAAAATTGCTTCCAGACTAAAGACATTTTAGGGAAAATATACAGAACTATATAAAAATTTTATTGTGCTCATTAGTCGAATGGCTGTGTTTTACAGTGAGTAAAACACAACCTCCTTCCTACTTCGTTGGTGGAGGTAATGATAAAAAGAAATTAAGATTGGTATTTGAAATAATGTATTAGATTGAAGACACTAATGAAACATTCATTGACGAAGCATTGTTTGATAATAAATAAGCATAAACAATAAAGTATAACATAGATTAGCAAGTCTTAAGACAAAATATAAAGACGGTAGATTGCATATTTCTTCAAATAGAAAATTAAATATTAGAGTATCCCTTAAAGAAAAAGTTTTTTAATGAACCCTAATGGTGCATGTAGATGGCATTAACACCTCATTAAGTAACTTGATGAACAGCTTAAATCTCATTTGTATGCAAATATCATCAACCACAAAAAGGTCCAAGTATTAGCATATATAACAGCGTGATGCAAGCCGTATTGCAATTCCTCCAAGTAAATTATTGCATAGTGAAGAACATTCATTAGTACAGTACATAGTTTAGATAACCAAATTATTATCATCATTACTTCCCAGGGTACAGCCCTAGTTGGAAAAGCAAGAGTCTATAAGCCCAAGGGCTCCAACGGGGAAAATATCCCAGTGAGTAAAGGAAATAAACAAACTACAAAAGAAGTAATGAACAATTAAAATCAAATAATTTAAGGACAGTAACATTAAAATAAAAACTTGAATTAAACAAAAGGAAGAGAAATAATATAGAAGAGTATGGCTGAGTGTACCTTCAAGCAAGAGAACTCTAATCCAAGAAAAGCGGAAGGCCATAGTACAGAGGCTATGGCACAACCAAAGACTAGAGAATAATGGTTTAATTTTGGAGTGTCTTTCTCTTAATCCTTTTCCCATAAACGTTCAATGCTTTAGGTATATGTACATTGTTTTACAGTATTTAGCTGTACTTGACTTTCTCAAGAATCTAAAAGTTTGCGTATCATAGCATTGATTTATTTCCTCTAGACGTTTGTTTATAATCGAGCTAGAGTAATTCTACATGGTTTAAAATTTGCCGTAAAAAATTATAGAAATCCTGGAATAAATATTGCCAGGCATTTATCGTTTTAAAAACGGATACATTGACGTTAAAAAGTGATATTACAGCCACTAACCCGTAAAAGACAATAACAAAGTGGACTAAATTACGGTCGTCTGTATTTCTGAAAAATACGGCTGAGAATTTTATATTTCTATGGAGAATTCCGATTAAAATTGCAGTCTTTTTTAAGTGTAGCAAAATTGTTCTTTGATTAGTAAAACTGTGTTTGACCTGTGAGCCTCAGCCAAACAAAAGGCTTGTGTAATAAGAGATAAAAATGAAGGTGCCTAGGTACTAATCCTGTCCTTGTATGAAATGAAGAGAAGGAGGAGTTAACAAAGTACGACAATCTGAAAATAATTAGAGGAAATAAAACGGAGACCATGCTTATTGGTTCAAAGATATCCAAGTTATACTTCAAGAGGATGCAGTATCGTCATTATGATGTTTGCTAAAATTCTAGTTATTATTATTATCATTATTATTATTATTATTATTATTATTATTATTATTATTATTATTATTATTATTATTATTACTAGCTAATCTACAACTCAAGTTGGAAAAGCAAGATGCGATAAGCCCAAGGTCTCCAACGGGGAAAGATAGCCCAGTGAGGAATGGAAATAAGTAAATAAATGAAAGATATGAGAAATAATGAATAATCAAAATGAAATATTCTAAAAACAGTAACAACATCAAAACAGATATTTCATATATAAACTATAAAAAGACTTATGTTAGCCTTTACAAAATAAAAAAATTTGCTGCAAGTTTGAACTTTTAACTTATAATGATACACTTAAGTCATGATGCCAAATGAGCATCATCTCTCTACTGGTTGAATGATTGATTTTAAGTTTTCTGGCACCCTGAGGTCAAAGGTCATTGACACCGATATCATTTGTTATAAATAAAGAATGAAATGAAGATAACCTTTTAAAAGTTAAATAGCTTTCAGAAGGGCTGCTTCTGAAATGAATTTGAAAACACCGCTAGCATAGAGGGCATCTGATCGGAACTATGGTCTACCTCAAAGCCAAAGCAAAGTCTTTCAAAAGAAGGCAACCGTGCTTACCCCATTAAAATGGGAAAACAATCACGTTAATAGAAGAAGCTGCCATAATACAGCACATCCTGCACAAGAATCTTTGTAATGATGAACCTGCCATACTCACCTTGACCCTCAAACAGATATCTATTTCTTAAGCTGCTAAAAGTGGGGCATTCGGTGAACAAATGCCTCACTGTCAGGGGTACCAAACAGTCGTCGCAATATGGTTGGTGTTGGCTAATCGTCGCTACTGAATGACCATCAGATCCAATTTGTAATGCAATAACTTTTCTACTGGTTATGCTCTATTGTATATCAAAATTAAATACAATTCTAGGAAATATAGTTTTTTATGAAATAAATGAACTTATTGTGTCACTATATCTCCAATGAAATTCAAGATAGTATAACAAATACTAACTCTTTAAAGCTGTCAGTGGATTACTTGAAGGTTGAGTGTAAGTTTGTCAATCGAAGCACTTGAATTGCCATAAGCTAAAGGAGGAAAGCATAAAAAGGTGCCGTAAAGTCTTGGCCAATAAATGTTTTCTGGCAAATGTTGTAAATGCAAGAGCATTTTGTGCACCAAAATCCTTTGAAAGGTACATATACATTATAAAAGTAATATGTGCTATCTTCATATTTCTCATAGTGTGTTTGCAAAGACCTTTATCTGTAAAACTCTCCTGGGTCAAGGAAGAGTAGAGATACTGAAAACCAGAAGAAAATTATTCTTTACTAACATATTTGACAAATATATCATTATGTTACTTACAATCATATCTCCTAAACTAAAGAAAACAGAGAAGCCATTATTTTATGATATTAGTTAAGAAAAGTGATTGATAAATCGAGGTATATTAATTTCTTAGTCTTTTTAGATATCCTTTTTATATGCTTATATAAAATAAGAACCATCCATCCAGCTGAAACCCTTGATATATTCCTAATCATCTTTATTTATATTTGCATTTTCAAAATTCTTAAAAAAAAAAAAAAAGAGAAATAATAACTGGGTAATGATTTCTTCCTGAGACAAATATGTCAAAATCATTATTATTATTATTATTATTATTATTATTATTATTATTATTATTATTATTATTACTATTATTATCATTATTATTATTATTATTATTATTATTATTATTATCATTATTATTATTGTTATTATTATTATTATTATTATTACTATCCAAGCTACAACTCTAGTTGGAAAAACAAGATGCTATAAACCCAAGGTCTCCAATAGGGAAAAATAGCCCGGTGAGGAAAGGAGATAAGAAAATAAATAAACGATGAAAAAAAAATTAACAATAAATTATTCTAAAAACAGTAACAACATCAAAACAGATATGTCACATATAAACTATAAAAAGGCTCATGTCAGCCTGTTCAACAAAAAACACTCGCTGCAAGTTCGAAACCTCAGTGATAAAACCCCAGAAGATTATATTATTCAATGTAAAATAAACATTCATCCTTCTCAATAACTTGAAACTTGAGTCTTCTTGATATGCCAATTAGAAAACGATATTTTATGGATAACAGAGGTCATGTACTATTCTCTTGATTAGAATTATGTCATCGTTTCCTTTTACAAATTAACCTGATTCAATTTTGATTCCCAATTACCTGATATCCAGAGCCCAGAAGCAGCTGCAAAGGGCTTCTGTAATTAGGTCAAACGGATTACATATCTTCTGGTGGAGATGGCTTCAGAGAAAGTGAAACTAATTGATTTACCACAATTTGATTTTCCTGGAAAATATATAACCTGTGTTCAGGATCCCCTTTAGACGCTTTGTAGAAAAGATAATTGAATCGGTAAAGCCTTGCAGTACTCTTTTTTTTTTTTGGGGGGGGGGGTTTATCGACCATTTATAAATATAAATTTGAAAAAAAAATCTACATTTATTAGGGCTAAATTTTTACAGTAGTTTATATGAAAATTGTATGGACTTTGAGCAATAGCTATCAAATTTTTTACACACACACACACACACACACACACATATATATATATATATATATATATATATATATATATATATATATATATATATATATATATATATATACATTATATATATATATGTATATACATATATATATATATATATATATATATATATATAAATATGTACTGTACATTATACGTATATATATATATATATATATATATATATATATATATATATATATATATATATATATATATATATATATATGTATATATATATATATATATATATATATATACATATATATATATATATACAAATATATACTGTACATTATACATATATATATGTATATATATATATATATATATATATATATATATATATATATTACCATTACAATATCTGATAATCAAATCCGATATTATTATTACTTCCATGTCTAGCACTAGCTCTCCTTTGCCTTTATTGCATCTGTTCATGAAGTTGGGAATAATGAAAGATACTCTTTTATTTCTCATATCATGCTCCTTTTTTTCCTTCTGTTCCAATTTCCTAGTTCAATTTTTTCATTTAAATAATTTCCTTTTCATATGAGCTTTATTCAAAATCTTGAATACGAAACTCCACTAACGGCTCATCGTTCAGCTTTTGGAACCTTGCCCAGAGTTACATTAATGAGAGTGCCCTGACCAGAGAAAAGAAATTATGTCTATTAATCAATGGACCTAGAGAGGTCTTTTCACAAACTCTGGATCTTATATCTGATATATTAAGGTCTGTTGAGTACATGTATTCAATAGATCTTATGCTATATTATCTGGAATATTGTAGAATGACGTTCAGTCATACAGGACTATTTTGTTGAATGTTACTTTTTTTCATTCCATTGGTTTAGAATCATATCAGAAAATGGTGGGGTTAGAATTTTCGAGAAACATTAGCATAATTTTATGGTGCTTGTTATAATTTCTGACCCCCAGGTTAACCACACCACTATCTCCACTAATTATGAACGTATGATACCGATATTAAAGTCGTCTTAGGGATTCCTGGGGGCTCTGAATCCATTTCCAATAATCTCAACTTAACAAAAAGGTATTTCAAGTTCATTTGTTCAAGGTATTATATTTTTCTAATCTTTTAAGTCGCCATATAGATTATTCCAGCTTTTATATTGTACAATTTAGTATGATGTAGCTATAAGGTCATACAAAGATGAAATTGTATAATGTCCCTTCACATATCTGTGTGTTTCAGCTGCCTGGGAGGTTCAAGATCAAGTTACCCACTGGTATATAGCTGAGAACAAACAGTTTTAAACACTTAGTAGCCATGATTCAGGATAGTAAAAGGTGTATGCATTATCTAAAATAGCAATGACAGTAAAGCATGCAATTTATACAAAACTAGGGAATGATGTCGTGAGAGATGTACTTAAAGCAAAATTGTAATCAAACACGTTCATAATAATCGTTTAAGAATCTTCCAGTGAAAATTAAAACAAAATGTTCTCGTGGTGGCCTGTTGGTAAAGTCCTTGAATGGTGATCGTCAGACTGAGGTTCGCGTCCGGCTCAAACTAGTTAGTTTCTTTAGTCGCGACAACCTCACTATCCTTGTGAGTTAAGCAGCTTGGGTAGAGAGGGGACTTAGGCACTGATAATATGTATATATATGGTCAGTCTGTAAGGTATTGTGCTGCTTGATAGGACAATGTCACTGTCTCTTGCCTCTGCCATTCATGGGTGGCCTTTAAACCACTATAAATGTTGAAAACCATCATGAGCAAGAAAATAATGGAAAGACTCAGGAATACTCAAGTTATATCTGATCAATTAGCATATTCAGCACAGAGGCATGGACTCCCTTCTACTTCATTTGAATATGTTAGGCCTAAAGGAACAAAAATAAAACCATAGGGCCATAGATTGCTTCTTTTGGAGTCCTACAGCTTATTTTATAGGACCCTCTACAAATCTACTTGGTTCATCTAATAGTTTGTGTGGAAAAATGTTAATAGAGTTTATGTGTCCGATATAAATGTTGTAAGTAACGTTTCTACGCAAAAGAAGAATTATTTTAGAAAATGTTTTGGGAATAATCAGATTGCTTCAACCAAATAGTGTTGTAATTTTTAGTTCATTCATTCTCTCTGTAATGAACTGTTGCTCTTCGGTGTTCAAAATGCTCTAACAGTTGACAATCTCACTGTAAATTTGGCTGAGATAATCTGAAAAGATTTCAAATTGGAAATTTTGAGACATCAGGGTACAGAAAACATCTGAAAACCTCATTAGTGACAAGCTGCTCAATATTAGTCTCATGAGATCACTGCTCAAGAATGTATCTGAATGCCTTGTTCTCTCAACAGCCGTTAGCATTTAATTAAACTTCAGCCTGTTGCTAGATTATTAAGATGCCATTGGTGACTTCAAGAGGAATAATAAAATGGAATGTCCTTTCCAGCTCTTGTTCTTTTGTATCCATGAGCTATCTGGCAACTATGTCAAAGATGTTTCTGGAATTTAGAACAAAGAGGCTGAAAAGAATTTTGATGTTAATTGTTGGTTATTGTTAAGTGGAATGTCATTCAAAGAAAGTAAGATTGCTGGAATAAATAAGTGTGTAAATCAGAGTTAGTGGAGAATGGTATTCTATACAAGAGAAAATCCTCATTAATTATGGAAATCACTTGTACATTTACATCTCAATTGAGGAGTAATGAAATTGAAGAGAGGATAACCGAGAGCTGGGATAGAAAAAAAATTATGTGACTGAATACAGCAAGAACTAGAAAAATATTCTGAGTGTAGACCTACACAACAGCAGCTTATTTTTCTAAACCAGCTGCCTTTCCCAGAATCAATCTACACATTAGGCATATTTGAAGTCTGTGTGAGAACAATGTGCAAACTTGGGGTTAAGGTTGTGGTTGATTTGGTCGACCTTTTGCTTCACCTTGACCTTGACCTTTGACCTATGGCTTTCAATATTAGATCACTTCAACGTCTCAACATAAAAATTAATCCACAAAAGTTTCACTACCCTGAGGTAAAGTTGTTATCAGGAAGTTGTTCACAATCAAACAAACAGACAAACAGACAAAGGATAAACAGGGGCGAAAACATAACATCCTCCCAACTTCGTTGCTGGAGGTAATTAATAGGATATCATGAGAAATGAAGAAAACCTAATTTTGTTTGGGCATTTTGTGCCGAATATATCAAGAACTTTGAGTGATATGCATTTGGTTTTCTTGAAAAAGAGAATAAGCTTACTAAGTTTGTGATTCAGAGGATAATTTTTCAAACAGAAGTCAAAGGAATTGAAATATATATAAGCAAAAATGATTTATCCCAAAAAGTTTCGAAGGTGATTTTACCTTCTAACACGAATCATGCTGATATAATTCATTTTAATATAAGTGTAATTTATTGACAAATGTATTTAGACATGTCTATACTCCAGAAGCTGCGCATACGTAAATATCTACATAAACGAAAAGTTATTCCTTTGTTTAGGAAAACAAATATAGAGGATGTGCTCAGCAATTATATTATTTGCGTAGGTTATAAACAAGAAAAATAATTAGGGAAGGATTTTATTGTATTGACATTTTATGTAATTATGATTTTTATACCTAATACTTATGATATATAATCGTTTCTATGATTCTGAGATGTACTGTTAAAAATTTGCCATAAAATAAAGATGAAAATCCTGCAATTAATGCTGGCAAGCATTTGCCGTTTTAAAAACGGATATATTGAAGTTAAGGAGTGATATTACGGTAACTAGCCAGTACAATATAAAAAGAAATTAAGGTAAGATTACGGTCGCCAGTATTTTACTAAAATACAGATGAGAACAGTATATTTTTATGGAGAATTTCCGATGAAAATTACGTTTTTTTTTTTTTTACATTGTGTGCCTTTTTTATATCATGATCTGTTAATCCTTTTACATTAAGCCAAGAAGGAACATTAAGTTATATGAACTCTGACTACCACATCTGATGATAAAGGAAACAAGGAAATTGCAGTTGGCATTACTTTGTTAGTAAAAAATAATCGCGTAAATGAAAATAGGAATTGAAGTGCTTAGTTAACAACTAAAACTGCATGATAAACAATGATATTGTCAAAACATCCATCTATTTTTCCATAATTAAATGTAATTTATTATATAACTTAGTCAAATGCAAAAGTCGTTTGTTGTAGAGTTTGAGTATAATAATAATAGTAATAATAATAATAATAATAATAATAATAATAATAATAATAATAATAATAAATTAATTACAGCGATCAATATATTATAAAATAAAACCATATTAAAATAGTAATGGCAAAAACATATTTTATTTTTCATTAAATTTCTATATTACTCATTATTGTTTGTCTAATCCTAGAATGGTCTATTTGATTTAATTTAAGAAGTGTTTGTTTGAATCAATTGATTCCAAACTTGGGGATATGGTAAAAATAAGAAAATTCAAATAAAAAGTTAATCAATAACTCGTTCAGAGTTGTATTTTACTCAAAAAATATTTATTTTTATAAATTTACTAGGATTGAAAATAGCAGGTGATATATCAAATTAATAATGAAATTGGATATAGATATAAAAAACCTTTTATACTTAGTAATCATAAAGAAAATTCAAATAAAAGGCTAATCAATAAATCAACAAATGAGTTGTGTTATACTAAACAACATATATATTTTCATAAATTTACTAGGATTTAATATATCAGATCATATATTAAACGGTTGATGAAATGAAATATAAATCATTGTAAATTCTTCATGCTTAGCAAGCATAGATAAACTTTGAACAAAAAGTTAACCAATAGATAAACAAAAAAAAAATTATATTTACTAGGTTTGAATATACCACATGAAATGAAATGTAGATCATCGGAAAACTTTTATTGTATATATTCAAAAAGACACGGGTACGTCATGGCCACAAAAACCCAGAATTACTATGATTATTCCTAATATAAATGCAAAAAGACATACTTGACCATGTCAAAGACACCCTTTGCCAGATGCAAACTTCATAGTAAACAGAAACGAACAAACTCCACCAGACATGGAAAGATATTGAGGGCAAGTCGTCGAGACTCCAACTGATGCATAAATCATGACGCAAAAGCCTAGAGATGCCTCAGCATTACATGCTGAGTCTCTCCCCCTTTGCCTCTGTTTGATGTCGACTATTGGCGGATCTCTCAAAAGCGTTCGGGACCTTTGTCCCAACATCTCGGAGAAAAAGTCACCCTTAACTCTGTCAGAAAAGAGCAGGGAATGTAGATCTAGAGCGCATAAGAATTTTTGTTTCTTGTATTCTGCAGCATTTCACAGAGAGGATATATATATATATATATATATATATATATATATATATACATATATATATACATTATATATATATATATATATATATATATATATATATACATATATATATATACATATACATATATATATATATATATATATATATATATACATACACATACACATACACATACACATACACATACACATATACATATATATATATATATACATATATATATATATATATATATATATATATATATATATATATATATATATTGTCACAAGTACTATTCACTAATTAATATATTTAAACACAAGCTATGCAATAGTACTTGAAGGTTCTTTTAGTCTTTTAAATGATGTAGACGAAGTGGTGATAAACAAGTATAAGAGTTTTTTTAAAGTTTTAATTATAACATTAGCAAAAAGAATACATAACATTTAATTGATAATAAAAGTGAATAATATGGAATAGTCACGTGGTTATAATAAATGTCAAACAAATATCAAAGAACGGTGATCATTTCATCAATAATAATGTACGTAACAAATATAAATGATTGCTATCTGATTTTACGGTAAATGTGTAGGAGAGCTCCGCGGAAGATCTTGAAGAATTTAAACACCTACAATTCACTATTATATCATATAGAACGCTTATATAATAGTCAATATAT
>NC_090725.1:24381056-24386056 GCF_036898095.1 Palaemon carinicauda | reverse complement strand
ATATATCTATACTTAAGTTCGTAGATAAGGGGTTGTCTTCTATGTTGAGGGCTTAAAGAAATATTCTTCAGAAATACAGAGAATGGATGTGCTGAATATCTCAAAGGATGACAATAAATTTCTTGAAATACTTCACCTCTAATAGTGTTGTTACCCATATGATATATACTCTTTATTCAGTCAAGATACTTACCATTTTATATGCATTCATTACCTTAAAGGTTTAAAGGCCGCTCATGAATAGCAAAGGCAAGGGGCAGTGATATGGCCCTATCAAAAAAGACAATGCCCTGAGACTGATTATATATACATAAGATCAGCGCCCAAGGCCACTCTCCCCCCAAGCCAGGATCAAGGAGGTCAAAGCATTGGCTGCTGATGACTCAGCAGATAAACCTTTAGGCTTCCACAAACCTCCATCCTTAGCTCACAAGGATGGTAAGGTTGCAGCGACCAAAGGAACTAACAAGTTTGAGCGGGACTCAAACCCCAGTCTGGCAATCGCCAGGAAAGGACCTCACCTGCAGAGTACATTATTAGAGCCTGGATTAGTTATCGGATAACTATTCAATAATTTACTTATTCTCATAATAGGAATCTTACTTCCTTTTATAACAATGAAATCTATATTATAACATAACTAATCCTAAAAGCCTAACGATATTCTAAGTTATTAATTCGATATGATTGAATATTTACAGCGGAAAATCTGCAGCTAAAATCTTTTTCATGTAACCCAGTTGCATTTGAGCCTCTGGTGCTAATTCTTCCACTGTAAAATCACAGCTGGGGTAATTTGTATTTCAGTCAAATGTAAATGCAAATTCAGCCTGCTCTTCCCGAATATGAAATATAATTCGCTTTGCAAACAGTCAGAGTAAAATGATTTTAAATGTTAAAACAGTCTAGAATTTGTTGCAATCGCCATCAAATATTTTACCCTTAAAAGTAATGAATTATTCATTTTTCTTTAAGTTTCTCTTTCTCATATATATATATATATATATATATATATATATGTATATATATATATATATATATATATATATATATATATATATATATATATATATATATATATATATATATATATATATATATATTGTTATGCACCCGGACTTGTGAGTCCGGCCTTGCATAAGGAACTCTGGGCATTAACAAAAAAAAGAACAATGGAAAGGTTGCCAGTCTGCAATAAGACAAGGACTACCGACAAAATAGATATATTTATAATAATATTTAAAAAAAAATTAAAAGGGGAGCACAACAGATAACTACTTCATATTTCAAGTAAGCCACGAGGTACTTGGGGAATTGTGCTCACGTGGAGTTGGGAAGGCCGTGGAAGATTTTCAGCACCGCGATCTCATTCCCTGGAAAAGGAAATAAACCAAATTAATAACTGAACACTTACTTCTACAGGCTGGGAACACGATGAAGTCATGTGGTTAAAACTTTTAAGCAAATAAAATGAAAAGTGCAAAGCTTAGGGATTTAAACACTATACGTGGGAATCAACACTCTCACAGGCTGAATTAATTAAGATTAGGAGCAAACGGCACACGTGGCTGGGACATAAGGAATAGGATGAAAGGTTCATTGGGTAGGATCTTTCTTTAAAAGGATAAAAGGAAAAAATGGGATGTGATTAGGAGGGGATGGAAGGTTGGGTTAGGATGATGAGGATCTCAAAATTAGACACCTTACCTTAGTAAAAAGGACTCTAGTTCCTCCCTTGTGGAGGGTATGTCACAGGTCCTGCCTCCCTGATGTCTTGAGGGCGAAGAAAGGTGATGGTACTCTCACAGATGTTGGTTAGCGAAGAGGTGATGTTCCTCTCATGGAGGTTTGTTAGCGAAGAGGTGATGTTCCTCTCACGGAGGTTTGTTAGCGAAGAAGGCAACCCAGTTGTTCCTTGGTCGACCTAACCAAACTTGGCCCCAAATTGGGGGAGTAGAGGGAATTGTCCTGACTGCTGTCCTATTGGACAGGCCTTGTCACGTGCCCCGACACCCCCATCAATAGGCCTACTGACTTCTCCCGGATCCTTTGTGGCGGCATTTAACTGCCACGTGGTTTGAAGATGTCTGGAATGAGACCTCACGGGAGTAGACTGGTATAGGATAGTTGGAGGTGGGGGGGTGGGGGGTGAGACTCTGGGTAGGGTCCCAAAGCTTGGAGCCTGTCGACCTAGTCCTTGCTGGTGGGGCTTTGTTTGAAAAAAGGTGGCGCAATGACCGCCATTAATAACAGCCCCCCCTTTTAGCAGAGATTTTGTCCTAGAACAGGACAAGAAGGGGCTGAGGATTTGCTGGGACATAGTGAGTAATTCTTTGTGTGTCCGTACCACTTACAAACCTTGCAGTATGCACTGGCATAGTTCAACTTCGCCACCTTAACCTTAGGCTTATTCTTCTGCTTTGTGGACTCAGCTGACTGACCGGATAGCTTCAGCCGAAAGTTGGCTTCCAAGTGGTTAGATCTCCCGTAATGGCCACACTTGATAGGGGAGATTGGATTTTGCAGGAGCTTAGACTTACCCGATTGGACTGAGCTGGGGGGCCTCAAGTTGAACCGGACTAGCTCGTGCTTATCAGCATACTCACAGCATGCTCTAAACGTGGCTGGATTTTTCTCAGAGATGTAAATTGAGAGTGCCGGTGGGGCGTTCCTGTGGAAGTTCTCAATTTTGAAGAGCTCTAGGAGGTTGTCGTAAGTAGTGCACTTTACAGCCTCGACCCATAGGGTTTTGAGCCTATCCTTCTGAAAACCCCAATCAGACCAAGATGTCATGGGGGACTTGGTAAGCCCACTCCACTGACGGCGCCAATTCTCAGGACTTAGTTTATAGGCCTCAATCAAGGCCTTCCTGACAGCCTCAAAATTACCCTGTTTATCGGCGGTGAGTGCAGCATGAGCATTCTTCCCTTTCCCCACCATATGCTTTTGCAGTAGTAGGGCCTTCATATCCTCCGCTACAGCACACGTCTGAAACACGGACTCCACCTCATTTAGCCACCTCACAGGATCCTTGTCGTCCCACTGAGGAATGAGTGTGTGGACCAGCATGGAAGGAAAGCTTTGGCCATTTTGAGTGCCGTTGGGGTGATGGCTGTTTAGCCGTGCTAGCTGAATATCCTGTTCCCGCATCTTCAATTCATGCTCTCTCTCTCTCTCTCTCTCTCTCTCTCTCTCTCTCTCTCTCTCTCTCTCTCAAACTCTTCTTGCTGGACCTTCCTCCGGGCATTGACCCCATTCACAAGCTCCCGCACATAGTCTTGCAATGCCTCTCCTTTGTAACCTTGTCGCTCTGCCAGGGCCACAAAGTCCTGAATCTCAGCAGCAGTCATTTTACTAATTTTATGGGTGAACCTCTATGCTAGACAAAATAAAATGGAATCACAACTATGGGTGACCCTATATGATAGACATGAAAATACTGGAATCACAACTATAGGTGACCCTCTATGCTAGTCATAAGAAAAACTGAATCACAACTATGGGTGAACCTCTATGCTAGTCATGAGAAAAATGGAATCACAACAATGGGTGAACCTCTATGCTAGTCATCAGAAAGATAGAATCACAACTATGGGTGAACCTCTATGCTAGTCATAAAAAAATAGAATCACAACTATGGGTGAACCTCTATGCTAGCCATAAATGGAATCTCCACGATGTATGATTCTCTATGCTAGTCATAAGAAAAAATGAAATCTCCACAATGGGTAACCCTCTATGCTAGTCATAAGAAAAAAGGGAATCTCCACGATGTGTGACCCTCTATGCTAGTCATAAAAGAGATGGATTTGTAAAAATGTGTGGGTGCGTTCTTGCAACACCACCACTTGCAACTCTGTGACTTAAAGCAAAGTTTGTATTTATACTCAAAGTATAATGAATTAAATAAAACAAATAATGTCACTGAGTTTGCTCAATGTTTTGCTAAGAAAATCAACCCCTTTACATATTTTCCCTTTCGTAATAAAAATTAATCTAAGAAATTACACTTCCCATATAGTTTATCTAAAAGATCGAATACACTGACTGAAAAAAAAGTTAAATTGAATGTGATATCGTAAATCCTTTATCATTAGGTTAACAATTTAAACACAATCGTATGAAAATTATCCTTTTTAAATGTTATATGAAAAATAATATCCACGAAAAGTTACCACAAGGAAATTATATGCCCCTAACTATTAAAAGAAAATCTGAATAACAAGGAATGCAACGTGTTCTTACCGTTACCCTACATGGGAATTATGCCTCACTGGAAATCAACACATGTTTAGCCGGCCAGGTTTTTTCCTAAAATTTCGTAAATTTCACTTCACTTATTTTTAACACAAAATTAAGCATTCACTCACTGCACAATATATCTAACAACTTGATCACTGTGATAACTGCCGCTCAAAATGAACACAAGGCAACTCGTTACAGACGGTTGGCTACCCTGCTGAACAACGGAATTAAAGCCTATCACGTGGGTTTTAGAAACAAAACGTTTCGTGGAGCAAACACGAACAAATGAACAACATATTAACAATGGAAATAAATTGCTTTTGCTGTTTTCTTCCAGGGTTCCAACTCCAGTGGTAAAAGAATTTACTTTAAGTTGAAATTAAGTTCTTCAAGTCGCTAAAGACAGAAAAGGGGGAATTTTTACGTTAATAACAATACATTGAAATTACTGTCCTAGCGAATCCTGGCAGGGTCGACAATTTGTTATGCGCCCATGCTTGTGAGTCCGGCCTTGCTTAAGGAACTCTGGGCGTTAACAAAAAAAAAAAAGAACAATGGAAAGGTCGCCAGTCGGCAATAAGACAAGGAATACCAACAAAAGAGATATACTTAAAATAATATTTAAATAAAAAATAATAAAAGGGGAGCACAACAGATAACTACTTCATATTTCAAGTAAGGCACGAGGTACTTGGGAAATTGGGCTCACGTGGAGTTAGGAAGGCCATGGAAGGTTTTCAGCACCGCGATCTAGT
>NC_090725.1:24353556-24373556 GCF_036898095.1 Palaemon carinicauda | reverse complement strand
AATGGAGCTGAAATGATTCATAGTTTTTTTCTGGAAGCCAAAATTTTTAAGATCTATTCATAGTAACTCATATAGATATTACCGTTAAATAAATGAATGCGTAAAATTAGTATCTATGTCCTATTCCTTGTATGCAAAATATGTATTTTATACGTCAAGGTTTATGTCCCTTTTAAGAGTACTATGAGTGTCCTTAATTGGAGGGTGCGATCACTGAACTCTGTTATAAGTGACGTGTCCCTAGAATCATAAGGTGATGTGTTTGACAGTATATTTCCATCACCGTGGAGAATTCCACAAAACCTAACGATTCAGCATGTTGATGTAGCAACATTACATCTTACTTGCAGAGGGTTAGTCAGTACCATTCGAGCGATCATTAGACAAGGTACTCACATGAGAGTATCGGCTGTACACAGTGTAATCACGAACCTTTTTATAATAAAGTGAAAAAAACCATGTTCCGATGTCTCATTATCCGTTGACATGCGACATCTATATATGAAGGATATTTTTCTCAGCATTGAAACAATATTCAACACTCTATGCCATCCCTTGCAATTAAGAATAATGAAATAATGTTTTCCATTTCAGAAATCAGAGCATTTTACTGTTTTCTATTGATGGAAAAAAATTACAGTAAAGATTTTATTATGCACACGTGCTTTAGGTAACATGATAATAAAAATATTTATTTGTGAGCAAGCAATCGTTATTTATTCGACCAAATTAAAAATCAAAGTAGAAAAGATATTTACGGTTTCTGAACTGACAAAAAAATTCAAACTGAAAATACGAGTTACATATATATTTCTGTGTGATGTAATCTAGAAAAATATTAAACTTTTTTCATGTTGTATTATCCATAATGTTTTTTGAATTCTTAATTATGGATAGATTCAATATTATACGAAAATATAGTTACTCAGGTATTTTGCTTAGCTATGTCCATAATTACATATTTATTATTTTGATATTCACTATATATACTTAGAGTATCTACAGTTTAGTATCAAAGAAAAGAATACACAGAGGTTGTATTATTATTATTATTATTATTATTATTATTATTATTATTATTATTATTATTATTATTATTATTATTATTACCAGATAAGCTACAACCCTAGTAGGAAAAGCTAGATGCTATAAGCCCAAGGGCTCCAACAGGGAAAAATAGCCCAGTAAGGGAAGGAAATAGGGGAGTAAATGAAGGACATGAAAAGTAATGAACAATTAAAATACAATATTTTAAAAACAGTAACAACATTAAAACAGATATTTCATAAATAAATTATAAAAAGACATACGTCAGCCTGTTCAAACAAAAAAAAAAAAATTTTTGTTGCAATTTCGAATTTTTGAGGTTCACCGATTCAACTACCTAGTTAGGAAGAAATTTCTCCAGAAAATATGAAGGAACATGACTATTCTCTTTTATACTTGAGTAAATACTATTAGTTTATCTATACCATTAATATTGTAGCAATAATAATACATGCTTTCTTTTACGAGCGTTATCACTTAAATCTATATAAAACTGAATTATTTCTAAATTCACAGCCAATGCAATACATAAGCACAGATAAAGGTTAAATTAATGTAAACCAGTCGTGAAGTAGAATTCTAAGAGAAAGGGAGTTTAATTTCAAATCAGGAATTGACATAAATTAAATAATCCGAATATTTATCCACTTCTCTCTGCCCCTGTGTGTATCTTTGTTTATTCAAATCCAATCTCTCTCTCTCTCTCTCTCTCTCTCTCTCTCTCTCTCTCTCTCTCTCTCTCTCTCTCTCTCTCTCTCTCTCTCTCTCTCTCTTGTATTATCGTTGATCGTCGATCAAATAATATTTCTTAATAAAACAGCTAGCCGAAAGTTTTCAAAAATTGGGAGGACGTTTTTTATTTAGGGTAGCTTTTCTCTCTCTCTCTCTCTCTCTCTCTCTCTCTCTCTCTCTCTCTCTCTCTCTCTCTCTCTCACTGAAAACAGTAAAATATGTTGAGAGCATTAATTTGCAGTCAGGATTCCCCATGACAACCGATACACCTCTTTCAAAACAGATCAAGGAAAGTCGAATGCTTAAAATAGATAAAAATACGCAATGGAAAATTACGCAATTGGACGTACAAAGAAAATCCATTATTGGTCAACTTACGCAAGTGCATTAAACCAGTCAGATAATTTATATCATAAAAAAGAAAAAATATCTCTGGTCTATTTTTTCATGGTCAGCAAAATCCTTTGAGCTTAAAAACATTGTCAATAGAAAAAGAGATATATCTCTATAAATATTTATTTAATGCTATAAGAGATAACTGAATATAATTCGTTCTAATAAATAAATTATATCCTAAACAATATAGAAAATAGTATTCCAAACGTAAAAGAAAAGTTTACATTTGCTGAATTTGAAGTCCCTTTCTAAATGATCTGACATGAACATTTTATGATAAGGATAAATTCAAATTCTCTAAATTTTCCCTCATCGATTTTTCTGTATGATTTGCAAACGTAACTTAAATAATATATATATATACTGTATATATATATATATATATATATATATATATATATATATATATATATATATATATATATATATATATATATATATACATATATATATATATATATGTTACGCTCAATGTTAATAGTTGCCTAATGTGTGCATTAGGCATATTTTTGCCCAATGTGAACACTGGGCAAAATGGTTTGCCCAGTGTACATATTAGGCAGAAAAACCCGTAAAATTGCCTATTGCACACATTATGCAATCCCATTTTGCGGTAAGTGAATATGTCACATAATTTTGTCTAATGTGAATATGAATAGGCGGAAGGAGGACAAAGAGACACTGATACAAACTGATAGAAACATGAACTTTATTCCAGACAAACTTTTATAATAGCTACACAAAATGAAGTAAACACATATAAACAAAAACTAAACTGTTGTTCACAGTGACACTAACAACACTTAATTTTTGCACGCTCTGCCTGGGTGACAGCGAGAGTTGCATTTCATTTCTTACTTACGGCAGCTGCATCGTCCTGACGAACACTGCGTCCTACATTGATACTTTACAAACCCGTGTCCTCCAGTAGCCTTTGCTGTTGCTGTTCTCAAAGTAAGACGAATATCAGGAACATAATCTGCTTCAATCAAAACCTGATCTATAGGACTTAGATCAGCTGCCCAATGAGGCATCAAACCTTCACATCACACCTCGAGCTACAACCACACTTCACTCCACACACCACAACAACACTTCACTCCACGACAAAAACTCCCAAGCATTCACACAGTCCACGCACTACCCACACACGCTTCCCCCTACACACAGGACAGCGTAACACTATTCAATTCAGGCAAAATATGGTTGCCTAATCTTAAAGTTTTGCTTAATGTGCAGATTAGGCACGCATTTTGCACAATATAAATATTAGGCAAAATGTTTGCTTACAGTACACATTAGGCAATTATTAACATTGAGCGTAACATATATATATATATATATATATATATATATATATATATATATATATATATGTTACATATATATATATATATATATATATATATATATATATATATATATATATATATATATATATGTTACGCTCAATGTTAATAATTGCCTAATGTGTACATTAGGCAGCGGAAATTGCCTAATGTGTACTCTAAGCAAACATTTTGCCTAATATTTATATTGTGCAAAATGCGTGCCTAATCTGCACATTAAGCAAGACTTTCAGATTAGGCAACCATATTTTGCCTGAATTGAATAGTGTTACGCTGTCCTGTGTGTAGGGGGAAGCGTGTGTGGGTAGTGCGTGGACTGTGTGAATGCTTGGGAGTTTTTGTCGTGGAGTGAAGTGTTGTTGTGGTGTGTGGAGTGAAGTGTGGTTGTAGCTCGAGGTGTGATGTGAAGGTTTGATGCCTCATTGGGCAGCTGATCTAAGTCCTATAGATCAGGTTTTGATTGAAGCAGATTATGTTCCTGATATTCGTCTTACTTTGAGAACAGCAACAGCAAAGGCTACTGGAGGACAAGGGTTTGTAAAGTATCAATGTAGGACGCAGTGTTCGTCAGGACGAACAACAGTTTAGTTTTTGTTTATATGTGTTTACTTCATTTTGTGTAGCTATTATAAAAGTTTGTCTGGAATAAAGTTCATGTTTCTATCAGTTTGTATCAGTGTCTCTTTGTCCTCCTTCCGCCTATTCATATTCACATTAGACAAAATTATGTGACATATTCACTTACCGCAAAATGGGATTGCATAATGTGTGCAATAGGCAATTTTACGGGTTTTTCTGCCTAATATGTACACTGGGCAAACCATTTTGCCCAGTGTTCACATTGGGCAAAAATATGCCTAATGCACACATTAGGCAACTATTAACATTGAGCGTAACATATATATATATATATATATATATATATATATATATATATATATATATATATATATATATATATATATATATATATATATATATAATTTCTCTGAGTTCCAATAAAAATAAGATCATTTTATTTCGCAATACATACAATAAATGTTACTCAATATATGAACATTATAATTGTCTCTATTTTTTATATCATTCTTTTTATTTAAGAATGGGGATACCTTAAATTGATGAAAGGGTTTGCCTATTTCCATGATCAACAATACTGTACTAGTCAGGGCCACCCATACCAGGTTACTTTGCTGTGAGCGATCAGATTGAAATCTCCCACCATGAATTGACATTTCTGAGACCTTTGTTTTGTAGTTGACTAGAAACGGCTGCATTTGTTGTTGTTGATGAAGTTATTATATACTTACGACCTGATAACTTATTTTAACCTATAACCAAGGTCAATAGAATTTTAACAGGTCAACCCTCAACCCACGGCCGCTTGAAATTTTTGTTATATGCACATCCCTGGTGTCAATAGGTTCAAAAGAGGTCCTAGGCTGAACCTATGGTCAGTCTGTAATGAGCGGCCCAGAAGCTCGGACATCCATCTCTCTCCGACTCAATCTGTCTCACGGCAATATTATGAAATAAATTAGATCACAAATGTTTGTCGTCTGGTCAATTTTGCACCTTAGCATATTTTTTTCTTAAATTTCCAAATATGATTATTGAGAGGTCACCATTGTATAAATATAAATCGCCTCCATCATATATGATAACGGTAATAATTAATAATGATAATAATAATAATAATAATGAAAACAATATAATGATAATATAAGGAGTATAATCATAATAATAGTATCAAGAGTAAAAGAATAATAAAAATCATAGCAATATTGTTATTATTATCATTATTATTGTAATACTCCTGATATTGTTATTATTGTTGTTGTTGTTGGTGGTGGTGGCTGTTGTTATTACTATTATTATCATTATTTTATATCATTATTATCAAAAGTATAATAATAATAATAATAATAATGATATTAATAATAACAATAATAACAGTATAATTAAATGAGATTATGGATAAGCAGTCAGAGAGAGACAGAGGAGAGAAAGAAAGCGAGAGAGAGAGGACACGTGTCTCAGTTGTATCTAGTGACGTCACATAAATAACGGCTATCCGAGCGAAAGCTGCGCGTGGGTTGACCTGTAAGATTCTATTGGCCTCACCTATAACAACGCATAGACTACCATTGTCGCCGCAGAGATTCTGGGTGGAATAAACCACACCGCTTAATGACGTCATAGCCAATCATGTTGTCTCCCACGTTATCGTGACCACTGCTAATGTGAGAGACAGCATGATTGGCTATGACGTCATCAGGGGGTGGGGCTTAATTTGTCCAAAATCTTTGCGGCGACTATAGTGAAATGAACAAAATGAAATGTGCTATCCACCCTGCATCTCTCTCTCTCTCTCTCTCTCTCTCTCTCTCTCTCTCTCTCTCTCTCTCTCTCTCTCTCTCTCTCTCTCTCTCTCTCTCTTTTTAATGTTATGCATTTTTATTTTTCCGACAAGCACTAAGTTTTACTTTTATGATGACGTAAAACTCAGATGTTCTGAAACTCTTTGGCATATGGTATAATGCCCCAGATCTTAGACTTTATCCAAATATTATTTTAAACAAAATTTTCCCCTCTCTATGTTGTGGTTTCTTGACTTTCATTTTGGCTTCGACCATCAAAGGTATTACTTTTACGTTATTGTTTTTTGTTTTTTTTTGCACATATTTTTCCCTACTCTATGCAGTGTTTCGAAAGTCACCATTTGATATTACATTATATTTACAGAGCTTCTTATTTAATTTTCTCAGTGTTACATATTTCATGGTGTATCTATCTTAAGTTGGCTATGTGAATTCTCAAAGCAATAGTTTATGAATTATCCCCCGTTACCAAATATATATATATATATATATATATATATATATATATATACATATATATATATATTATATATATAGATAGATAGATAGATATATAGATAGATAGATAGATACATAAATAATATATATATATATATATATATATATATATATATATATATATATAAATATATATATATATGAATTTATATATATAGATAAATATATATATATATATATATATATATATATATATATATATATATATATCATAGTATCCTAATATACTATATCTTAATTAGCGTAAAATTCTCCAGTTTTCATTACATTCTAACTACAGAAATCCTTATTTAATTTTTCCTTTATTGCATTTTTTCAAGCTGTATATAACTTTAGATGGCTACATAAACTGTCAATGCAATAGTTCATAAATTATTTCCCATTAGCAATTATCCTATTTCTACAGATTTAATCAACTTAATTACTTCTCGCAGATTTTATTAAAAAAAAGAGCACGTGGTTTTAAGGTTCAAAGGCCGCTCATAAATGGCAGATGCATGGTCAGTGACATCGCTCTAGCAAGAAGAACAATGCCTTAGAGACTGACCATATATAGGCCTACATATGATCAGCGCCCAAGCCCCTCTTCACCTAAGCTAGGACCATGACCGGCCAGGTAATGGCTACTGATGATTCAGCAGGTAGACATATAGGGTACCAGAACAGAGCCCCCATCCTCACCTCACAAGGATGTTGAGGTTGCAGCGACCAAAGGAACTAACGAGTTTGAGCAGGCCTCGAACCCGAGTCTGGCGATCACCACGCAACGACGTTACCAACAGGTCCCACTAAAAGATAAAAAGTATAACGTTGGGAAGTTTTTTACTATAAATTCAAAGACACAAAGCCTTCTGATCAATCCGATACAGGCGAGATAAATTTAATAAGAGGAAATCGAACATCAAAAAGATTCCCTCTGCTCATACAAAATTACACAGATCTAACGTCAATCATTTAATAAATATATTATTTATGATGTATCAAAGATTAAATAAGCATCGAAATGCATCTCCAGGTCGCAATCAGAGACACGAAGTCCTAATCTAATTCTTGTTTGATGTCCTTAGGGGTAGCGTCTTGTCAGTTATGATTGAAGACTGTTTATTGGCGTTAATTTGCAGAGCGTGGAGATATTAGTGAATTGAGACGATAATCAGTATTTTTAGCACAAGAAAAGTCGATGCTATTTTCGGATTTATTGTCTGTTGTTATTCACCTAAGGCTCAACGTTCATGGTTTTATCTTTCAGACAAACTGTAAATTAAAAAAAAAGTCCTCGTCTGAAAATCTGTGCGTGTATAGTTTATATAAATAAATACTAACCTTCATTATATGTTATTTTTCTCGTTAACCTTCACTCAATGGTTAAGCAGTTTATTGTCTACATTATGAGCAAACCTTTGATTTGATAAACTCCAACTTTTCCCATATATTTACTTTTCTAATGTTGCCTCTAGTCTTGTGTAGTGCCATAGCCTCTGTACCATGGTCTTCCACTGTCTTGGGGAAGAGTTCTTTTGCTTGAGGGTACACTCGGGCCCACTATTCTCTCTTATTTTTCTTCCACTTGTTATTTTGAAGTTTTTATAATTTATATATGAAAGATTTATTTTAATGTTATCACTTTTGAACTTCTCTTGTAGTCTATTTCCTTATTTCCTCTCCTCACTGGGTAATTTTTCCTGTTGGAGCCCTTGGGCTTGTGGCATCCTGATTTTCCAACTAGCAATCAATAATAATAATAATAATAATAATAATAATAATAATAATAATAATAATAATTGGGATAAGTATGTATTAGTAAAATTACTATATATTTTTAAGAGCAGGGTAAGTTAGGGAGGGCCATATTTCCGAAATGTGTGGTGGATTAAATGAAGGGAGGTAGAGAGGTATATAATTAATTGTTTCGACATTAATCAATTAAGTGGATAAAATAGAAAAAAAGTAAGCAAATGGAGGACGCTAGTTTTGAACTGTCATAAGGCAGATACATTAACGTGTAGTTTAGAAAGATGTGGAAAGGTAAGTTTACAATTTCCAGGAATCGATTTTGTACAAATATCAGTGTAAGGGAATCAAGTCACCACCTAAGGGTGGCAAGAACAAGAAAACACAATACAGCTCTTGTGGTTAACTGGCAGAAGTACCCGTAATGGAAGTGATAGGCAGGACTCCAGTTGATGCTTAAAAAATATGAATTTATATAATTTAATTTCCTAGGTTTTCTTATTGTTTATGTTTCGTGTGAATAATTTGTGGCAATAATAAATCTAAATTTAATATGGCATGGTATTTATGCATCTGTATCATAGGATTTTTTGGATGGAGGGGTTTGCGCTTGGTTGTATAGCCGGATTATGTAATCAATAGTTAAAATTTTCATAATAAATTTCCTAACTTTCCGTTTTGTTACCGATTGTAATATCATGTATGGTTAAAATACTAGTAATGAGTCTAAATACAGTAATGAAAATTTTCTTTGATTTTGCATTGGATGTATTTTTCAAACATTTTAGCGAAAATATATTCATTCTACCATTTACTTATATTTATCCAATGCGAAAGTTTTTGGATATTCATGACCAAATATAAATATCAGTTGAAATATAAATCCCCTGCAGTGTGAAAGTACCGTAATGAATAACCACTATTGAATTAGGATATATAGGCGGGATTTTAACCACAGAACTTTTGTTTCAAAAAAAAATTAACATATATCCATTTGGCTGTTGCTTTCAAATATACAGCATATGTCTGATTAATCCTGTATGTAGGAGTCGTAAGCCGATTGGACTCATCAGTGGTAAGTGTACTGTGTTTTTCATTATCTGTCGATAACCAAATAATTTTAGTATAATCTCGCACGTTATGAATTTAAGTATTTTCACCAGTTTTCTTTTCTTCTGGTTTATTATTCTATAATTCTCCTTAACCCTCATGGTGTTATGACATTTGATGAAGAATAGACAAATGATCAGGAATAGGCCTTATCTACACTGTTAAAAATTTGCATAAAAAAACGGTAAATACCTGGCAACATTTATTCCAGGATTTTTACCTTTTTAAAAACGGATGTATTGACGTAAAAGAATGATATTACGGTCAGCAACCCGTGAAATATAATAACAAAGTAGGGTAAAATTACGGTCTCCTGTATCTTACTGAAATGCGGCTGAGAATAGTATAATTTTTACAAAGATTTTCCGATTAAAATTACGTTTTTTTTTAACAGCGTACATAGATACAGTCAGAGCCATCACCTCGTAAGCAAGTGAAATCTTCTGAGAGTTACTTCCTGTGTAACTATGTAAAGTGTTTAAGTAAATAAAAAATAAAACATAAACTGTGAGCTTAAACACCTAAAAACTTTGTCAATTGTTGTCAGCATTGGTGGGGTCTGAATATTTTTCTGAAATTAAAAAGATATGTTAAAACCGGTGAGGCTGAACTGTAGTGTAGAATGTCTAAAAAGACAAGAGCTTCAACAGGTATTGCTATGGATTACAGAACTGAAGGGATAGTCACAGTCAGTGGAGCTGATGTATGACAGGCCTAAAGGGATAGTTACAGTCAGTGGAGTTGATGTATAACATGTCTGAATGGATAAACACAGTCAGTGGAGCTGATGTATGACAGGCCTGTAGATATAGTTACAGTCAGTGGAGCTGATGTATATCAGGTCTGAAGGGATAGACACAGTCAGTGGAGCTGATGTATGACAGACCTGAAGATATAGTTACAGTCAGTGGAGCTTATGTATAACAGGTCTGAAGGGATAGTTACAGTCAGTGGAGCTGATGTATGACAGGCCTGAAGGGATAGTTACAGTCAGTGGAGCTGAAGTATGAAAAGCCTGTAGGGATAGTTACAGTCAGTGGAGCTGATGTATGACAGGCCTGTAGATATAGTTACAGTCAGTGGAGCTGATGTATAACATGTCTGAAGGGATAGACACAGTCAGTGGAGCTGATGTATGACAGGCCTGTAGATATAGTTACAGTCAGTGGAGCTGATGTATAACAGGTCTGAAGGGATAGTTACAGTCAGTGGAGCTGATGTATGACAGGCCTGAAGGGATAGTTACAGTCAGTGGATCTGAAGTATGAAAAGCCTGTAGGGATAGTTACAGTCAGTGGAGCTGATGTATGACAGGCCTGTAGATATAGTTACAGTCAGTGGAGCTGATGTATAAAAGGTCTGAAGGGATAGACACAGTCAGTGGAGCTGATGTATGACAGGGCTGAAGGGATAGGTAGAGTCAGTGGAGCTGAAGTATGACAGGTCTATAGGGATAGTTACTGTCAGTGGAGCTGATGTATAACAGGTCTGAAGGGATAGACACAGTCAGTGGAGCTGATGTATGACAGGCCTGAAGGAATAATCACAGTCAGTGGAGCTGATGTATGTCAGGCCTGAAGGAATAATCACAGTCAGTGGAGCTGATGTATAACAGGTCTGAAGGGATAGATACAGTCAGCGGAGCTGATGTATGACAGGCCTGTAGATATAGTAACAGTCAGTGGAGCTGATGTATAACAGGTCTGAGGGGATAGACACAGTCAGTGGAGCTGATGCATGACAGGCCTAAAGGGATAGTTAGAGACATTGGTGTTGATGTATGACAGGCCTGAAGGGATAGTTACAGTCAGTGGACCTGATGTATGACAGGCCTGAAGGGATAGTTACAGTCAGTGGAGCTGATGTATGACAGGCCTAAAGGGATAGTCACAGTCAGTGGAGCTGATGTAGGACAGAGCTTAAGGGATAGTTACAGTCAGTGGAGCTGATGTATGACAGGCCTGAAGGGATAGTTAAAGTCAGTGGAGCTGAATTATGATAAGCCTGAAGGGATAATTACAGTTAGTGGAGCTGATGTACGACAGGGTTGAAGGGATAGTTACAGTCAGTGGAGCTGATGTATGACAGGCCTGAAGGGATAGTTACAGTTAGTGGAGCTGATGTATGACAGGCCTGAAGGAATAGTTACAGTCAGAGGAGCTGATATATGACACGCATGAAGGGATAGTCATAATCAGTGTGGCTGATGTATGGCAGGCTTGAAGGGATAGTCATAGTCAGTGTAGCGAATATATAACAGGTCTGAGGGGATAGACACAGTCAGTGGAGCTGATAGATGACAGGCCTGAAGAGATAGTCACAGTCAGTGGAGATTATGGTAAATACATACAACCACAACATCCATAAGAAGAATAAGGTAAACTCTATGGGTTAACACACATTACTGAGGGATTATTAAGCAATCGAAACCAATGATGAATATTCTAGGAACTAAGAGGTTTTTTCACGGTTGAGAGGGCCCTGAAATAACCGCCCTGATATTGTTAAATTACTACTTGGTTGTTTCGGGGCCCTTTCAGCCACGAAAACACCCCTTGGCTCCTGGGCTAAAATAACTATTAGATTCACATGGGAAGTTACAAAGGTAGCGATGCAAACTTTTATCTGGAAGTAGCCCCAGTTATAGTAAAAGTTCAGCCCGTTCGACAACCACTGACCCAGAAAAGGGTTTCAGTCAATCGAGGTCTTCTTGATTGACTTCAAAGTCATCTCGCAAGAGGGGGCAAGAATAAGAAAAGACAATATAGCTCCTGGGGTTATTGTGTGGTTATTGAAGGAACACCTACAATGGAAGTTACAGGTTGGACTCCATATTGTCTTAGAAACATTAAGAAACGTGTCAGTGAACACTGAAGAAATACACATTGCCTTGAATAAGAAAGGGCAATATTTAGAATTTACATTGATGCTGAAAATAATCCAGCAATATTCCTTTTTTACCCATATATATATATATATATATATATATATATATATATATATATATATATATATATATATATGAATAACAATATGTTTTAGAAAAAGGCATAACAGTGTAAAACTATACAGATATATATTTTTTATATGATACATGAGAGATTTGATGCGTCGTTATTTTATGAAAATTAATGTGATTCATCTTTTGACTCCAATAGTAGACGCAGGAAACATATCATATGACTGGTCTTAACTTTTTGTGTCTCATATTCCAAAGTAGTTGATGTTTTATATCCCACAATTTATAAATATAAATTTTTTGCCTGGTCAACGTATAAATAGCTTTAATGGAAGTTCAGTATCTACTGAAACATTTCCAGTCATAATAAGAAAATTCATCATAAGTAATGCTATTGTAGCCTACGTGTATCGATATTGCTCTCCCATAGCACTAAAATCCTGTTAAGCCTGTATTTTCATGAATCGTTGTGCTTGAATTTTTGGGCCATTCTTGCTTGGAACAGCTTATATATAAGCTCATGACCCATTGAAAAAAATTTAGTTGTATTAAATTCGCCTCTCAGTTATCACGTAACTGGCGCCTCCGCACCGTACAAAGGTCAATAGAGTTGAACATGATTTTCCTAGATAATATGATCTAAATATTCCAAAGAATTTGACTCTGTATATAACGGATTTTGAGCGAAGCGAAAAATTTATTTTTGGGTGAGGTAGCCATGTCGTCCTGATGGAAGTTCCTAAAGGGTAGCTTCCTAGGGTATATTTGACTACAGTGATATTCCCAGAGAATTTTACCTTAAGGTATCCAAAATTCTAACTCCTGGAGCGAGTATCCCTAATTAAATCTAACAGGGATATCGCATAATATCAGAGGACGTATTCTTGACATGATACATAGCTATCTTCACCCCGAACAGTATTAACGCTTCGAGGGGTTACAGTGACAAGAATCTGAAACAGGAATGAAAAGAGAGCCGTTCCCAAGGAATCTCTCCTATTCCGTTTCCAGTGTGTATCTGACGAAGGTGGCAGCGCCATCTCCATCCCTTGTAGCGATATACGAGGTGCTACAGATACTGTATTATAGGGAGGGGTTAGTTAGCCTTTTCACAATAAAAGGAAGGGCGGGTCCATCAGGACGACATGCCTACCTCACCAAAAATAGATTTTTCGCTTCACTCAAAATCCGTTTTTTGGGCTCAGGCCATGTCGTCCTAATGGAAGTTTACCAGAGCATTACTGTATCTGTGGATTTTCAACCGGTGCCGTACCCTCAAGAAAGTATTTTCCTGGTCCGTCTAGACCTAGAGACCTATGATGTTACCGTCATACATCCTTTCATCTAAGCATGAACTACGTTAGTGCTTCCTTCCCCCTACAGGGAAGAGTCGTACTAGACTCTGGAAAAAGTCTCGAGGAGTACAAATTAACTATGGATGTCCAAATGACAAGCTTGTATAGTGGTCTCGCCCTATACATCATAAAGCAAAGTTTGTATAAGAGTGACCAATGTCAGTAAGAATTCCTGACATATCCCCAAGGTATCTACTCTTATTAAACTATTGGATAACAGTTGTATCCGTATAGGAACAAATTTTGCATCTCTACCACCATCCCCTTAGGGTACAACGTTAACCCTTCCTAAGGAAGGGTTAAATCGAGTGGATTTTTGCTTGAAGAAAAGAAACAATCTTAAAAGACGTTCCATGTTAAAATTATCCATATTTTAATTTTAATGCTCAGTACATTTCTAATAAAATGAGTGTGGGTGACCCAGTTTATTAAAAATTTGATAAACATGCATGTCAGATCAACATTTATAAAATTTATAAAATGTGGACGATATCCGTTAAAGCATAAAGAAAACAGTCAACAGAAAATATTGCTTCGTCTAACAGGAAACAGATTTGCCACTTCAATCGAATCATTAATAATAATGATACAGTCTGTATTACTGTTTATTTACACTAGCATAAGAAACGCTTGGCACAAGTGTCCGTATTATGCCACAGTTCACCTAAGTCCATGGAACAGTTTGTAAGGACACGTTAGTGGCCTATCGCTCAGTGTGTAGTAACAGACTGTGACTACACACCCACCCTCTTAATTAATCGTCCCAAATAAATTACACTGTTCCTCGCAGATTTAAACAGAAGGTTTAAGAATTCTACCTGATGTTACCACAGATCTCTTGAGTTGCTCCACTTGCTTTGCATAGTGCATAAAAAACACCTTGGAAGACTACCAGCTGGTGTACGAACGAAGATGTTCAAAGTCCATATAATTAAAGAAATTTTATGGAAGAGACAACTTTGCTTGGATCATGACTTGCGGGTGTACTGTCTGGATCCGCTCTGCGAATAACATAGGTGAGTTTCGCCCTTATTTGTTTCAGAGATAAATTTGAACCCGAGGTTTCTCCTTTGAACAGCTGTCCTCCCTTAAAGTCTGAAGATCAATGAAGATAGACCTTTAGGCACTCCACTGTACATTGAGATGCATCTTCCTTCAGAGGGCAGATTCTCTAGGGACCCCATCTGTTGGTGGGTAGCTTGTTCCTGGCAAGAAACGTTGGGTCTGGGAACAGATTCAGTTCTCCTTTCAAGAACTGAACGTGGCCTTCCTCTCTCAAGAGAGCCACTATTACATTAACTCTAGCCCCCGAAGGGAGTGCAAACAGAAATATAACTTTTTGTGTTAAATCCTTCAAAGCGCACTCCTCATTATTCAAAATTAATGCAAATGAAGAACATTATTTAGTGCCCATGAAATGGGTCTTAGAGGCGCTGAAGGTCTAAGCTTAGCACCAACCTTTGGAATTTTATTAAAAATTGTCCTTAGAAAGGTCGGCCTTAAAGGTATATAGTATCGGTCTTGTCAAGGCAGACTTGCACGTTGATAATGTATTGGCTGCTAAACCTTACTCTAGAAGGTGAATAAATAAAATAAACAGAAGTCAATCAAGAATTCTTTTTGGTTTCTTCGCCTTGACAAACAACACCTACTCGCTGAGTCAGCGTTGAATCCGGTAGCGGTAAAAACTTCAGTCGTAGTTCCAATGCCAGAGGGAACTAAACGCTGATTGGTCACTTGTGGGCCACTATTGCTGCCTTCCTTTTGAAGGATCTCATATTGAGGACCTTCAAAGGAGGTTGTGCAGAGGGAACAGGTAAATCCTGGACCCTCTGTTCCAGTCTAGGGACATAGTGTCCAGTACTTCCGCTAGCGGATCCTCGTACGGGGACACATTCTACTTGTTGTCTTTCGTCACAAAGAGGTCTATCTGAAGTTCCGGGACTTGACTCAAGCTGAGGGAGAACGATCCTGCGTCTAGGGACCATTCTGACTCTATCGGTGTGAACCTGAATAGAGCGTCCGCTGTCACGTTGCGGACCAATTGAATGTGAACTGCTGACAAGTGCCATTTCTTTTTTTCCGCCAAACGGAATATGGCCAACATCACTTGGCTGATTTGAGGTGATCCCGACCCTTGTCGATTCAAGCATCTCACTCTCACCTCGCTGTCTATAACCAATATTACATGGTTCGAGTGGCGAGGAGAACTTTCATTAATGTCAGAAGTACTGCCACGGCTTCTGGAAAGTTGATGTGGAATGACTTGAAAAGATTAGGCCAAGCTTCCTGGACTCTCTTCTGGTGAGAGTGGCCTCCCCAGCCTTCCTTTGAAGTGTCTGTATGGATAGTAACTGATGGGGGAGGAGGTTGAAGAAGTATTGATATCTTCATCTGCTTGGCTTTGGACCACGGTTTGAGAAGCGTTCGCAGTCAAGTTGGTAGTGGTCTCATCAGATCTCTTCGCGCGTTTGATGCGTATTATCTCCAGACTCCTGTTGCATCACTTAGCTGTGCTCTTAGCACTGAATCTGTTATCAAAGCAAACTGTAGAGAGCCCAGCACTCTCTCCTGTTCGCGTCTTGATATCCAATTGGATTTCAATAGTCTCTTGACAGATCCTGCTATTTCTTTCCTCTTCTTCCCAGGAATGGAAAGTTGATGTGACTCCAAATTCCAATGGATTCCCAACCATTGAAATTTTTTGAGCTGGAGATTGACGAGACGTTTTGATGTTGATCTTGAATCCCAGATGCTCCAGGAACTGGATCACTATCTTAGAGGCTTGCATGCATTCTGTCCTGGATTCTGCCCACACCAGCCAGTCGTCCAAGTAGGCCACTACTTGGATTCTCTTTAGGCGTAATTAATGGACGGCTGCGTTCGCAAGCTCCATGAAAATGCTTGGGGCTATGTTTAGCTCGAATGGTATGGTTCTAAAGGCGTAAAGTCTTTTTTGTAACTTGAAGCCTAGGTAGGAGGAGATGTGACAATTAATTGGAACGTGCCATTAAGCGTCTGACAAGTCTATGGAGACGGTATATGCCCTTTTTTGGGCAGTAGGGTCCTTTTGTGTTGAAGTGTGAGCATCCTGAACTTGTAGTTCACTATGAACTTGTTGAGAGGCGACAAGTCTGGAATGACTCTGAGTTTCTGAGTCCTTTTTTGGAACACAAAACAGCCTGTCTTGGAACTTGATGGACTTTACTTTTCGAATTACTCTTTTCACTAAGAGTTTTCGGATATATTCTTCCAGAACGGGGATAGATTGTTGGAAGAACTGAGGAAATGGAAGTGGAGGACTGTTCCAGCACCAACCTAGTCCATTCTTTATTAGGCTTTGGGCCCAGGGATCGAAGGTCCAACGATCCCTAAATAGATGTAGTCTCCCTCCTACTGGAAGCATCTCGCTTCTGCTGTTGTGGACCTGAGGCCTTGCCTCCTTGACCGCATCCTCCCCTGAATCCCCTTCCCCTTGAAGGGAGTCTAGAAGAACCTCTGGCTGTTCCTGTAGCTTTTGATTGTAAGGAAGAAGTCTGCCTTTCAAAGGCCGGGTTAAAAACTGGCGACTGTGTCGCCACATATGGAGGTACCAACTGGTACGGGGTTGGAGGTTGTGCCACTATCTGAGGCACCGCGGTCACAGGAAGTTTCTGTTGTTGCCATCGGTAGGGCTTAGTCAGCCGAGAGGATAGCCTAGGCCTTTTTGTCTTCTTCTTGGGTTGGGGACCCTCATCCGGAGAAGACTTTCTCTTAAGGTTTAAGCCCCACTTTTGGAGAAGGTTCCTATTCTCTGTGGCGGCTTTGTTAACTACCTCTTTAACTACTTCGTTGGGAAGGAGGTCTTTACCCCATATGCAAGAAGAAATCAGTCTCCTCGGTTCGTGCCTCACCGCAGCCGAGGCAAACACGAACTCTCTACAGGCTCTCCTAGCTTTAATAAAGCTATAGAGATCCTTCGTAACTGTGGCCAGATGGGTTTTGGCCACTACCATGAACGTGTTCTGTTTCTTGGGGTCAATTGCCATCGTTTTTTTAAAAATCGTTTGCAACGACATCGATGCTGCAGGTCTTTCTTTCGTCTCTTGCTCTCTGCGCAAGAGAAACTCCGACAGCTTTGGAAGTTCCTCACCAAACTGACGTTCGGCAATATCAGCTTCCAACTTCCCGACTGAGAAGGTAAGGTGAACGTCCTTCCAGTCTTTTTGGTCCAATGGCAAGGTCAGGGATAACGGCTTGCATTCCTCCAGGGAGGGGCATGGTTTCCTTGCCTCCACCGCCTTCAAGGTTGCCTTATTTCCCTTTTCCATGAAGGGAAAGGCTCTGGTTGGAGAGGCCACAAATGAGGGAAGCTTCTTACTCAAAGCTGGCACTTTTGAGTTTGTGAAGCCCATCTCTTTCATCGAGCTCGCTAGTAATGTGTGTGCTTTACTATGGTCAAGGACTATGACCTCCTTCGGCTCCGTTTCCTCCTTTGAGGCTGGCTCCTTCCTAAGACGGACATAGCAGTCCGGGTAAAAGTCTTTGTTGGGCCAAAATTCCACATCTTCCAGGGGAATTGAGCCCAACTTCTTCGATATAACAATCTTCCCGGTTGTCATTAACATGTGTTCGGCATACCTCCAAGGGTTGGTATCCGAGCACAAAGGAAGATCCTTCACGTTGAGTCGCTTATGGGGCCCACGTGATGCTGCGAGTCTGCGTATCTCCAGTTTCATCGCAGCTTCCTTTTCATCATTTTTCTTCTGTATTTGTTGAATCATTACAACAATAGAAGAAAGAGTCCTTCCCAGATCATCTGGGATAGCAGACGATGTAGAGGGAACAGGTTCTCGGGCCAGAACCGATGTAAGCGACACCTCGTCGATTTCTTCCTCTTCTATTTCTGGAGCCTGGGTCAGCTCCTCCTCCTGACATCCTATTGTCCAATTGGATGTCTTGAAGGGCGACCGAGATTCAGAATCTACCGGATTCTGGACGGTTGGTATCTCCTCATGAGGCTGAGGAATGACTGCATCAGTCGATGCCTTAGGGAAAATGTAGGCCCCCATCTTCACGTTTGGAAGGTAAGGGCCTCTGAAAACTCCTCACCCAGGTTTGCAACTTTTCTCTAACAGCATCCCTTGACTCCGCCAACTTAGGGGTGTCAAAGGCCTCGGTAATCAGGTTAGAATATATGATACATACCTGAGGGTTCTAATACCGGAGATCACCTTTAGAGGCTGTGCATGCTGCATGCCTCCTGCATAACTCATGTCCACAGAAGTTCTTACTGCGGACATTGCAGAACATACTCCCGCACTTAGGATGGTCCTCCTGTAAAGAGAAGAAAATCCATGAGTATCAAGTGAAGGCTTTTCACTTATTGTTAATACATGTAGCTTATATAGTAAAGCTAAAAAGGAAAGAAGGAAAGACACATACTTGTATTTCCTGCCCAGCCAATTGCTGTAACCTCCCAAGATATTAAAACTAAGGTTAATTCTTATTCTAGAATACCTTATATATTTTCCTAAGCGGAAAGTTAAGGTGTAGCTCACACCTTGAAATAAAGTTTTAATATACTGGATAGAATGAATATAGAAAGAACTCACTTTCTATATATTGTACGGTCTCAACAAAAGGTGTACAAGATAACATTAAGTATGTTGGAAGAACTTTAGTGTTACAACAAACTCTGTACAGTACTGTAGCTTTATTAATGCAGCGAGTACTACACCACAAATATAGTAACTACTGTACATTGTATGCTGTCGCGCCGGCCGGCACGCGCCAGCACGTGCCGGCCGGCATTTACCACTGTATAGTTCAAAGGTATGCTACCTTTAACTAATAGGCGGCAGTTCACTGGTTCGCAAATGTGTGCCGGCCGGCAATCACTGCCGGTCGGCAACTGAAAACACTAGCACCTGACTGCCGGCCGCTAAACGTAGTGGCCAGCAGATCTCGGGATGTACTTCTACTGCCGGCAGGCAAAGGTAGTGATATCCATGACGGCCGGCAGTGACTACGAACCAGAGAACACCCACCTACCCGGCTGCTAGCCGTTTAAGCCAGCAGCCGGGCTAGGAGTACAATACACTAGCAAGAGAAACAGTATGCATGTAAGGTTATAAGGCGGCATTGACATACAACCTTCATCCAGAAAGAGTGAACATATGGAAGGGGAGAATGTAGCATTCAGGCTTCCTATATATCCATAGCCTGCCGGCCTCTACCAGCAGACATGGAAGGGAGACCAAGGGAGGTCTGGGGTTCACTCTGCAGAAGAAAAAAGGGTCTCTGCCAGCCGGCATGTTATTGCCGGCCGGCAGAGAGCTGAGCCGGTCCCCCATCCTAACCTACACAAGGTACAGAAGTAGGACTGCGACTAAGAGATGTGATGGCTAGGCCATCACTAAGAAAGAGAGGGGGGAACGGGATAAGGGTCCTTTAAACTTCG
>NC_090725.1:24326056-24346056 GCF_036898095.1 Palaemon carinicauda | reverse complement strand
ACAGAAACATATTCATACATATGTAATCCTATAAGCATATAAATGTATAAACATAAATGCATACAAAAAGTTAATAAATTTGTATTCACTTCAATGTTTTTACGAGCATTAGGAGTTTGTAGCCTTGAAATAATGATGATGAAATAAATTAGATTAGGACTAAAGGCAAGAAATAGAAGTACCACGAAACTGTATCAGATGATATACTAAAAACAAAAGAAAACAAAACCTTGATAATAATAACAAGTAAACCTATATGGCACAAAACTAACTTTTACTGCCATATAAAAAAAAATCAACATTAAAATGGCATTTGTAAGAGCAATAACATAAATAAAATATCTCTCTTGAAGAATTCCCCTGATTGTACCAATGATGTGTATATGATATTACATGTAATTCATGTGAAAAAAAAAAACTTATATTGGTCAGGCAGATAAAGTGCTCGAAAAAAGAATTGAACAACATAAGAAAAGTATCAAATATCCTCAAAATAATGTAAGATTTGTCAATGTTAGATATCAAAATCCCACAATTAATTCTTCATCTGGAAAGAGATTGTCTCATTCAAAAAAGTTCTTAGAAAGGGATTTCTAGAAGTTTATGTGAGAAAAAACAAACCACCTTCAAAGGCCCAAATTGTTAGGCACTTACGTGAGAGGAGCTCTTATCCCATTAGCCAGGTGGGGTACTTAAAGGGTTAATTCAAATGACAGTTGATATTTCTTTTATTCGTTGCCATACCTTTTCTTTATATTGATATGCGATTAACTTGAACAATGTTTTACAATATATGTTTTCATTGTATTATTATTATTATTATTATTATTATTATTATTATTATTATTATTATTATTATTATTTTCATTTATTATTATTATTACTATTATTATTATTATTATTATTATTATCATTATTTATTATTATTATTAATTATTATTCATTATTATTAATATCATTAATTATTATCATTTATTACTATTATCATTATTAATTATTATTAATTAATACTAATTATTATTATTATCATTATTATTATTATTATTATTATTATTATTATTATTATTATCACCATTATTATTATTATTATTATTTATTATTATTATTATTATTATTATTATTATTATTATTATTATTTATTATTATTATTATTTATTATTATTATTAGTTATTATTATTTATTATTATTATTTTTATTGTTATTTAATATTATCATTATTTATTATTACTATTTATTATTATTATTATTATTATTTATTACTATTATTTTTTATTATCATTTATTATTATTATTTTTAATTATTATTATTATTTATTATTATTATTAATTATTATTTTTTATTATTATTATTAATTATTATTTATTATTATTATTATTATTATTATCATTATTATTATTATTAATTATTATTAATTATTATTATTATTAATCATTATTAATTATTTTTATTAATAATTATTATTATTTATTAATATCATTTATTATTGATTATTATTATTAATTAATATCATTAACTATTATCTTTATTATTATTAATTATTATTATTATTATTATTATTATTATTATTATTATTATTATTATCATTATTATTATTATTATTATTATTATTATTATTATTATTATTATTATCATTATCCTTATCTTTATCATTATCATTATCATTATTATTATTACTTGCTAAGCTACAACCATAGTTGGAAAAGCAGGATGCTATCAGCTGAAGGGCTCCAACCGGGAAAAATACCCTAGTGCGAAAAGGAAATTAGTAAATAAATAGACTATGAGAGAAGTAATGAAAAAATAAGATAAAAGGTTTTAAAAACAGTACCAATATTAAAATATTTTTTCATATATAAACTGTAAAACTTAAAAAAAAAAAAAAAAAAAAAAAAAAGAGGAAGAGAAATAAGAGGGATTAGTGTTCCTGAGTCTGAAAAAGCTAATTACATTTTCTACATGGCACATAGATAAAATATAGGTATTGTAAAAGAAAAACTGATAATATTTTCTTTTATGTAACAAAATTTACAACACGGGAAATATTTTTAAAATTACTATAGGGCAGTACAAGTAAGTTTTGTGTGCTATAATTTTCCCTATTGCTATTAACGAGGGTCTTTTTGGCTCTTCTCAGTACATCATATAACAATATTTCAGGGTACTTAAATTTCTTGCAAATAGTCCTATTCCTTTTTATTTCATAATCAACAAATTCCCTTTGTAAACTCGTAATGTTCTTTAAAACATAAAAATTAATACAGATTTCTTAATGCACATAGGCAGAGGTACTTGTTGGCTTTCTATATAAAATAAATTTTAATCTATCTTTACAAATGTGTATACGGCAACCTAAAAAATGGTAAGCTACAATTATCCTCCAACTCTATAGCAAAATCGATTTACGGTACCAAGCCATTCAATCTATAAAAATGTTATCTAAAATTTTCATTTCCTAGCAACATACATATTATGTCATCAACATATTAAAGCCACTTTATATTATCAAGTATAATATTAATTAGGATTCTGCTTTCAAAAATTCCACATACAGATTGTTAAATACTGGAGATACTACAATATACTCATTATTTTTAATATATTTTCTAATTGTTAAAAACTTTCAAAGTTAATATAGCATTTAGGAAGAATAAAACAATGTAAACAGCTCTCACAAACAATAATCTTGGCAATCCCAAAATATATGTATATCATTTCCAACGTAATTCATGTGAAAAAATCTATATTGGTCAAACAGATAAAGCCTTTGTAAAGAGAATTACATAAGAAACGTATCAGAAAAACTCAAGATAATAATGCAATGTTTTTCCATGTTAGAGATCAAAATTGCCCTATTAATTGGTTATGTGCAAAAAAAAAAAAACTTGTTTTTTTCACATGATTTATAACAAAAAACATCATAAGATCCAGATTTATAAAAAAAAAAAAGTTTTGATAACATTTATATATAGGATATGAAATGTACAAACTTCATGCATTTATATCTAAAAAGATCTGCAAGCTTTATTAAGAAATTAATTTCTTAAAGTAGACTCATATGGAGTAACACCTGGTTTCTTGCTTAAAAATTATGTATCTCAGATAAAAGATACCAATGTGAAATTAATATTTTAGATTTAAGTTATCATTCACACGTATGTATAATTATTGTCTATATTGTATAAATAAATGCATAAAATTTTATTTTACTTGGTTGTATATATATATATATATATATATATATATATATATATATATATATGTATATATATATATATATATATATATATATATATATATATATATATATATATATATATATATATATATATATATATTTATAAACGCAAGTGTCAGTTGATTTTTTTTAGATCTTCCGAAATAATTTCTTTATATTAATATGAGTCTATCTTAAACCATTTAAAGCAATCTTTTTCAGGAACTTGTACACACACATATATAATTTATATATATATATATATATATATATATATATATATATATATATATATATATATATATATATATATTATACTGTATATGTGTATATACATATATATATATATATATATATATATATATATATATATATATATATATATATATATATATTATACTGTATATATGTATAATATATATATATATATATATGCGCGTGTGTGTGTATGTGTGTAAGTGAAAACTCCTAGAGCTACATTAACACAAGGTGAGATTGGAAATATCCACCATAAGAACACTGTCACTAACCGAATACGTGTAAACCTTCTCAGAATGTATGAACATAGCAAACTTCAGAATCCAGTAATGGCCTGAAGAATAATATTCCCATCAAAACCTAAATCCTGTAGCCTAGTCTTTTCTGAATATTCCCCTAAACTGGAAATCCCTTTCCTTTTACGTTCAGATTCGTTTTCACAAACTCATTCAGACATAAACCTAATATATTTTCCATAAGAGACACCTTTGGAAAAATAGAAAAAGTTTTTTATACCAGTTTATTGTTTCATGAGTACATTTTATTGAATGTATTTGCATATCTGACTTGTCTACAAATAGCATATTTTATTATACGAGTTTTATAATATGATCCTCATTCCGACAATGTCTTTCCCAGTGTGGAGGATTAATTTTTGTTTTATTTTTTTGTTTATTTTCTTTTGCCAAATCCAGAGAGAGAGAGAGAGAGAGAGAGAGAGAGAGAGAGAGAGAGAGAGAGAGAGAGAGAGAGTTTCATTTGCTTTAGTTTTGCTAAATCGCGCGGGAGTGTGTGTGTGTGTTTGTGTGTGTGTATGTGTGTTTTTGTGTTTGTGTGTCCGCGGTGCGCACCGAAGAACAAGTGGTAGTTAGCGAATGATTGTTTGTAGTGGGAAAAACTGTCGGTATATTTGAGGTTGTTTGTTTATGTTTTTAGTTAGGTTACGACAGTGGTGAATGTTTCGGAGCGAAAGCTTTTTTTATTTGACTGCAGCAAGAGGCAGTAGTGAGTGCTGGATTTACGATTTGACTATTATTTAGTACCAGCGTTGGAAGTGATTATTGGTTTTCTAAGCCATGATTCCTCCTTTGGATTGACTAAATTTGTTAGAAACTGGATTTATTATTGATGACCTGGCCTGTATTACGATTTTGCTTGGACTGCTTTTTGGATTGATGATGATGATGATGATGATAAGGATGATGATTACTGCTTACAAAATCAGCGAGGCAGTTGTGGCAAATTGTCACACAGTTTAATCTATTAAAGCTGTGATAGTAGTAGTTGTGCCATTAAAGACAGTTGGCTTAGTGAATGACTACGAAGTGTTTTTTTACGTATCTTGCGGAGTGTTAGTGAACACACGCAATATATATGTTTGGTGATTTGAAGTTAAGGTTGTGGTTAATTTAATTTTAAGTTTTGTTAGGTGTTGTTTTATTGGTTGGTTTATTTGAATGGTATTAAGTTTTTTTTTCAGTGTTCAAGTTTATAATTAGTGTTAGGTGATTATTTTGGTTGTGGATGGTTTGTGATAAGTATTCTAATTTTAATAAATATAGTTTTAAGGTTATGGTTGGTTTTTGTGTCCTTTTCGTTCAAGAGTCCAGTTTATGATAAAGTAAGGGGAAAGTATGTGTTGAGGAGACAATTGTCAGTAAGATTCAAGGGTGTGGGGGTTGTTTTTGCAACATCCCGCCACATTATTTTGGCGCCCGAACAGGGACTGCCGAGGTGGGATAGGAAGCTGGACTGTTGGACGAAGGACGGAATTAGGATTAAGGTTGATGAAAAATGGAGGAGTAATTAAGGGTTTTGAAGGAGGAATTGCGGCTGAGTAAGGAGCGTGAGGAGAGGTTGCTAGTAGAGAATGAGAGGTTGAACTGGGAGAATGAGGCGATGTAGAAGGAGCTTAGGGAGTTAAAGGGAACTGTAGAGAGAGTGGAAGAATGTGTTGAGATGAGGATGAAAGAGAATGAGGAACGAATGGAGAACCGATTGGAAGCTATGATGGGGCAAGTTATGGGGATGGTGAAAACTATAATGGGTGAAGGTGCAGTCGGAGGAGTGTCCTCAGTTTCGGGTAATGGGTTGATAGTGGATGAGAAGGCTAAGGTTAGTGATATTGGAAAAGGAAGTGATAGTGATAGTAATAGTAATAGTGATAGTGAGATTGTAGATAAGGGAATAAGGCATAGTAAGGATGAACAGAAATGTGATAGAAATCATGAGAAGAAAGGTAAAAGTGATGTGAAGAAAGAGAAGAAAAAGTATCAGGCTGATAGCAAGGACGATCGTGAATGGGTGAAAGTGGCGAGTAAGAAAAGGGCTAGGAAGAGTATGATCAAGGATAGGAGTATGACTGTGGAATTAGATTCCTTATATTCTAGCGAGGAAGTAGGAAACAAGAAGGAAGGTAGTAGTGATGATAGCAGTGAGAATGAACGTGATGTGTGTAAGACTGTGTTTATGAGAGAGGTACCTCGGTGTGAAAGGTTCAATGAGCATAGTAGTAGGGATGTATACGAGTTTTTCAAGGAGTATGAGAGGTATTGTCAGGATAAGTATGGTGATAGTAAAAGAGTTTGGGTTAGGGAGTTAGGAGAATATTTGACTGGGTATTTGTTGACGATGTATGGAGTGATAATGAGTGTAGGTGACGTTGATTATGAAAGTGTGAAAAAGAGAATAATTGAGCAGGTAAAATGTATGAAAGGGAGTGTTAAGTATAAGCGTAAGAATGATTTTGATGAAGCACGGATGAATGCAGGAGAAGCGATATCGATGTATGTATATAGGTTGGAAACTTTAGCTAGGAAGAAGTATGGGGATGAAGGTATAAATGAGAATAAGGAGTTAATGAAGAAGTTTTTGGCTACTGTACCCGAGAATGTTGCAGAGTTTGTTAATTTGAAACGGAAGGAGAAAATGAGGTGGACAAAAGAAAGATTGACATGGGATGATATTTTAGAGATAGTTGAGGATTACGAGTTGGATAGATGTATGAAGAAAGTAAATCTGTGAGTGTAAGAACTGGAATGGAGGAAAGTGTGCCTGAATTTGTTAGTTTTAGAGATGCTGTATTGAGAGGACCGATGAGGGTAGCTGATAGTGTAGTAGATAGGAGTGTTAGGGCAAGTAATGTGGGAATACCTGTAAGGACAAATAAAGGGTTTAGGCAAGGGAATCAGGTTTGGAGGGATAGGAGTGCTAGTGTGCCGCAAGGTAGGTCAGGTAGTTGTATCCGTGAAGAGAAGTGTTATAGATGTGGGAAAGTAGGACATAAGAAGAATGAATGTAGATGGGCTCTAGGTGCTTGTTTTGGATGTGGGGAGGTAGGGCATAGAATTGGCGAGTGCAAGAAAGAGAAAGGGGTAAAATGTTATCGGTGAGGTTTGACTGGGCATGTAGCGAGTGGATGTCGTAGTAATCGTATGAATGTGATTTGTGGTAATTGTGGTAAGGAGGGTCATTATGCTAGAATGTGCAAGGAGCCGCGGGGTAAGTGTACTGAATGTGGTGCAGATGGGCATGTAGCTAGGGTATGTAGGAAGAAGGGAGTAAGTCAGCCAGGATGTTCGGGAAACTAGAGTGTAAGAGGGTTCAGCTGGGTGAGTCCTCCTGTGTGTGTGGAAGGAATAGGATCAATGTTTGTGAGAATGGGATGAGTAATTGGTTGTAAATGAGCAAGTATGAACCTAGTATGCATGAGAAATTAGGGCTGGAAAATAAACAATTAGTGTTAGTTGAATTTAGGAAAAAGAGGCGTTTGAATGTTTTAAGTGAGGAGAAAGTGCTAGGGAAATTTATAGGTATAGGTAAGAATATGAATAAGTATGACAAGGGTGTAAATGTACAAGTGAGTGTGGAGGATAAATGTATTAATACAGATGAAACGTGGCTGAGTATGAATGATACCTATAGTGTGTGTGGCTTTTCCTTAGGTGATGTAAAAGAAAGGATGACGAATGCAAGAGTGAGAGATAAGAGAATGATTAGTAGTATGAATGAATCTTTTGCTAAAGTTGAGAATGTTTTTGATGAAATGGATGAACTGTTTACAGAAATGAGTGTAATTTTAGGGCCAGATGAGAACGAGGTAGATATGATTGTACATGATATATTAGATGATAGAGATTTAGATAGGAATAGTGTTAATGTAGCGAATGATGGTGATAAGGAAGAAGTGAATGAGAGAGTATATGGAGGCCCAGTTACTCGGAGTAGAGGTCCCGTTCCCGACTGCGACTGGGTAATGAAAAAAATACTGTAAGTTTTGTGTGAGTAGGATTTGGCAAAGTAAGGGGGGAGGAATGTGGAGGAATAATTTTTGTTTTATTTTTTTGTTTATTTTCTTTTGCCAAATCCAGAGAGAGAGAGAGAGAGAGAGAGAGAGAGAGAGAGAGAGTTTCATTTGCTTTAGTTTTGCTAAATCGTGCGGGAGTGTGTGTGTGTGTGTTTGTGTGTGTGTATGTGTGTTTGTGTGTCCGCGGTGCGCGCCGAAGAACAAGTGGTAGTTAGCGAATGATTGTTTGTAGTGGGAAAAACTGTCGGTATATTTGAGGTTGTTTGTTTATGTTTTTAGTTAGGTTACGACAGTGGTGAATGTTTCAGAGCGAAGGCTGTTTTTATTTGACTGCAGCAAGAGGCAGTAGTGAGTGCTGGATTTACGATTTGACTATTATTTAGTACCAGCGTTGGAAGTGATTATTGGTTTTTCTAAGCCGTGATTCCTCCTTTGGAGTGACTAAATTTGTTAGAAACTGGATTTATTGTTGACGACCTGGCCTGTATTACAATTTTGCTTGGACTGCTTTTTGGATTGATGATGATGATGATGATGATAAGGATGATGATTACTGCTTACAAAATCAGCGAGGCAGTTGTGGGAAATTGTCACACAGTTTAATCTATTAAAGCTGTGATAGTAGTAGTTGTGCCATTAAAGACAGTTGGCTTAGTGAATGACTACGAAGTGTTTTTTTACGTATCTTGCGGAGTGTTAGTGAACACACGCAATATATATGTTTGGTGATTTGAAGTTAAGGTTGTGGTTAATTTAATTTTAAGTTTTGTTAGGTGTTGTTTTTTTGGTTGGTTTATTTGAATGGTATTAAGTTTTTTTTTTCAGTGTTCAAGTTTATAATTAGTGTTAAGTGATTATTTTGGTTGTGGATGGTTTGTGATAAGTATTCTAATTTTAATAAATATAGTTTTAAGGTTATGGTTGGTTTTTGTGTCCTTTTCGTTCAAGAGTCCAGTTTATGATAAAGTAAGGGGAAAGTATGTGTTAAGGAGACAATTGTCAGTAAGTAAGATTCAAGGGTGTGGGGCTTGTTTTTGCAACATCCCGCCACACCAGTATCTTTTACTTCACCTAAATGAATGTTTGTTAGGATGGACAAATCCGAGCAGTCTTTTTTCTTTTCACTGTTTGTCTCACAAATCATGCGAGGATATTTAGGCATAATTTTTCTACTTTACCTAAAGACCCGTATTGTGAGGAATATTCTTAAGAGTTAGGCTAGCATAATAATCATCAATATAGATAATGTAATCTTTATTTATATATTTATTAATAATTGTTTTCAATACTGATCCTGTTTTAGAGCTTGTTCGTTTTATATATTAATGTTTGCACCTGTATACACAATAATTTCCAAACCATTCTAATTTAACAGTCACATATATAACTTTATACAAAATGATTTCTTTTAGTTTTTTTTATATACTGCTCGAAAATGAAATGGCCTTTAAAGAAATCAAGAGATTCATCGTTCACAAACTTTTAGAATGGTTGGAGGAACTTCCTGAAATAATTTCGCGTGTCATTATTGTCACAATGTTTCAAATTTGCCATAACCTATCGTCACCATTTGCCTGCTTTTAATCATGATTAACAGAATGTAGAAACTTGTTAATATCCGAATATCTATCACAGCTCAAGCCTTTTGGAAACAACGGCATGTTTATGTAATATCTTGTTTTCCAATAGTAGTAACACGATGTTTATTCACATGAGGTGTTAGTAACGTAAGAGAGAGAAACACTATCATTTCTGAGATCCCCAACGACCTCCTCCATCTTTACTCTTTGTTTTCGTATTGGGGTCGCGTCCGATTATCCTTCGCTCGCGGTGACTATTTGTCTCATCAACCATAACGTTCACTAACAAAAAAAATATGGAGATACAAAAGGAGACATAAACAATGAAGATCGATACATAAACACAAAGGTTAAAGATGCTATTCTTGTGAGTTAGACAACAGCTACAGACGCAAGTAACAACAACAACACCACCACCAACAACAACAACAACAACAACAACAATAACAAAAACAATAACAAGGAATGGGAGACCTCATCCAGGAACAGTTAAAAAAAAAGTCAAATTTTCTGACATTGGGGTCTTCATTTTCATCATTTTCCACCATTTTTTTTAAACGTATTGATTACTTCGTATGTTATTCTCTTTGCCGAATTACCACGCCCTATATGAGTAATTTTCGTTTGTACTGTGGCATGCTGATAAGGGTCTCAACGGAAAGACGAGCTGAACATAAGTCAGTATATTCAAACGGCATAACAAACTTATATATACATGGTTGAGGATAACAAGAGCATAAAAAATTTAACAAATAAACATGCAATGGCAAGCTTATACAGGTTTTCTATTTTCAGTGCGGCTGGAGAGAGAGAGAGAGAGAGAGAGAGAGAGAGAGAGAGAGAGAGAGAGAGAGCGTGCATTACAGTGTGTGAGCATAGTTTCTTCTTTAACCAAAGACAATCATAATATCCATATATTATAGTATATCGAATTATGAAAGGAGTGAATATCTTTGTACATATTTATTAAAATTCTATCTCTCGTATTTCAGATGTGGACGGAGAAAAAAAGTAACATTCCTGACAGGTAATCACTTGACTGGGGTTCCAGTCCTGCTCAAATTCAGTAGTTCCTTCAGCCGCTGCAACCTAACAATTCTTGTGAGCTAAGAATATGAGTTTGGGGGAGCCTATAGAGTGCACTTGAGCGCTGATCTTATGTATATATGATCAGTGTCTAGGGCATTTTCCTGCATGATAGGCAAATTATTCAGTTCCTTCGGTTGCTGTAACCTTACCATCCTTGTGAGCTAAGAATATGGGTTATAGGGGAGCCTATAGGTTTATCTGCTGAGTCATCAGCAGCCATTTCCTGGCTCTCCTTTGTTCTGGCTTGGGTGGAGAGGGGGCTTGGGCGCTGATCAAATGTATATATGGTCAGACTCTAGGGCAATGTCCTGCTTGATAAGGCAATGTCATTGCCACTCATGGGCAGCCATTAAACCTTTTAACCCTCGGTCACGTTTAGTTTCAATGTAGGTCATTTCAAAATAGGACATGAAAATGTCAAGAATTTCGTCTGCATCAGATAGGTTTTCATAAACTTCAAGATCATCTTTAGTTGGTAGGAAGGCTAAAGCTGTAAATGTATGATCAGTACTGTACCTAAAGCGTTTACAGATGATTATTTTATACTAAGATTGTTGTCCAAAAGGAAAAGGACACCGAAAATCTGTGAATTTAGAAAACATACACTGTTAAAAAAAAAAATAATTTTAACCATAATTCTCCTAAGAAATATACCTTTCTAAGTCATATTTCAGTAAAATACAGGCGACCATAATTTCTACCCTGCTTTGTTATTCTTTCAGGGGTTGGTGACCGTAATACCAGTCCTTTACGTCAACGTATCCGGTTTTTAAAATGGTAAATGCCTGGCAACATTTATTAAAGGATCTTTACCGCTGACTTTTGGGCGCAGCTGTTTTGAATCAAAGAAATTGTTTATGCTTATATACAGTAAGTAAAAAAAACAAAGCTTGTTGCACTTCATTACGAATTCTTTTAATTGTTTTCTTTAGAGAATCCATGGGAAACCCTGGAAATTCAAGGAAACAAGAAGTTATAGGTGAGGAATATATACCACTAATAAAAAAAAATATTTGTTTTGACATTTTATATAAAAGGTGCGTATAAACATACATAGTATTTTCAGACTCTACGTCTTACATCACAAAGTAAACTTATCTTCAACTGAGTGCCTGCATTTTGTGCCCGCAGTCTAGTCTATGTGGAATTTTAGGTCTAAATTAATTAATACCTCCTGGTCACTGTTATTGCAGCAAATCTTCTTCAACTAAAAAGGAGTATTATTATTATTATTATTATTATTATTATTATTATTATTATTATTATTATTATTATTATTATTATTATTATTATTATTAATACTTGTTAAGCTACAACCCTAGTTGCCAAAGCAGGATGCTATAAGCCAAAGGGCTCCAACAGGGAAAAATAGCTCATTGAGGAAAGGAAATAAGGTAATACATAAACTACAAGTAATGAACAATTAAAATAAAATATCTTGAGAAATTTAGAACATTAAAATAGATCTTTCAGAAATAAACTACAAAAACTTAAAAAAAACGAGAAAGAAAAACAAGATGGAATAGCGTGCCTGAGTGTACCCTCAAGTATAGTGTTTTATCTGTTATTCGCATCATCTATTAACTTATCCTACCCCCAGTTGTTCTATATACACCAGACTACCTTTCAAAAGAAGAAAAAATAAAAAATTTTGAAATCCTAACTTATCCTTTTGTGAACCCGACCATAACAAAACTGCTTCCAGACTAATGATATTTTGGGGAAAAATATACAGAACTGTATAAAAATTTTATTCTGCTCATTAGTCGAATGGCTGTGTTTTACAGTGAGTAAAACATAACCTCCTTCTTACTTCGTTGGTGGAGGTAATGCTAAAAAGAAATTAAGATTGGTATTTGAAATAATGTATTAAATTGAAGACACTAATGAAACATTCATTGACGAAGCATTGTTTGATAATACATAAGCATAAAAAATGAGGTATAACATAGATAAGCAAGCTTTAAGACAAAATGTAAAGACGGTAGATTATATATTTCTTCAAATAGAAGATAAAATATTAGAGCATCCCTAAAAGAAAAAGTTTTTTAATGAACCCTAATGGTGCATGTAGATGGCATTAACACCTCATTAAGTAACTTGATGAACAGCTTAAATCTCATTTGTATGCAAATATCATCAACCACAAAAAGGTCCAAGTATTAGCATATATAACAGCGCGATGCAAGCCGTATTGCAATTCCTCTAAGTAAATTATTGCATAGTGAAGAACATTCATTAGTACAGTACATAGTTTAGATAACAAAATTATTATCATCATTACTTCCCAGGGTACAGCTCTAGTTGGAAAAGCAAGAGTCTATAAGCCCAAGGGCTCCAACGGGGAAAATATCCCAGTGAGTAAAGGAAATAAACTAACTACAAAAGAAGTAATGAACAATTAAAATCAAATATTTTAAGGACAGTAACAATATTAAAATAAAAACTTGAATTAAACAAAAGGAAGAGAAATAATATAGAAGAGTATGGCTGAGTGTACCCTCAAGCAAGAGAACTCTAATCCAAGAAAAGCGGAAGGCCATAGTACAGAGGCTATGGCACAACCAAAGACTAGAGAATAATGGTTTGATTTTGGAGTGTCTTTCTCTTAATCCTTTTCCCATAAACGTTCAATGCTTTAGGTATATGTACATTGTTTTACAGTATTTAGCTGTACTTGACTTTCTCAAGAATCTAAAAGTTTGCGTATCATAGCATTGATTTATTTCCTCTAGACGTTTGTTTATAATCGAGCTAGAGTAATTCTACATGGTTTAAAATTTGCCGTAAAAAATTATAGAAATCCTTGAATAAATATTGCCAGGCATTTATCGTTTTAAAAATGGATACATTGACGTTAAAAAGTGATATTACAGCCACTAACCCGTAAAAACAATAACAAAGTAGACTAAATTACGGTCGTCTGTATTTCTGAAAAATACGGCTGAGAATCTTATATTTCTATGGAGAATTCCGATTAAAATTGCGGTCTTTTTTAAGTGTAGCAAAAGTGTTCTTTGATTAGTAAAACTGTGTTTGACCTGTGACCCTCAGCCAAAAAAGACTTGTGTAATAAGAGATATAAATGAAGGTGCCTAGGTACTAAACTGTCCTTGTATGAAATGAAGAGAAGGAGGAGTTAACTAAGTACGACAATCTGAAAATAATCAGAGGAAATAAAACGGAGCCCATGCTTATTGGTTCAAAGATACCCAAATTGTACTTCAAGAGGATGCAGTATCCTCATTATGATGTTTGCTAAAATTCAAGTTATTATTATTATTATTATTATTATTATTATTATTATTATTATTATTATTACCAGCTAATCTACAACTCAAGTTGGAAAAGCAAGATGCGATAAGCCCAAGGTCTCCAACGGGGAAAGATAGCCTAGTGAGAAATGGAAATAAGTAAATAAATGAAAGATATGAGAAATAATGAATAATTAAAATGAAATATTCTAAAAACAGTAACAACGTCAAAACAGATATTTCATATATAAACTATAAAAAGACTTCTCTTAGCCTTTACAACATAAAAACATTTGCTGCAAGTTTGAACTTTTGAACTTATAATGATACACTTTAGTCATGATTCCAAATGAGCATCATCTCTCTACTGGTTTAATGATTGATTTTGAGTTTTCTGGCCCCCTGAGGTCAAAGGTCATTGACGCCGATATCATTTGTTATAAATAAAGAATGAAATGAAGATAACCTTTTAAAAGTTAAATAGCTTTCAGAAGGGCTGCTTCTGAAATGAATTTGAAAACACCGCTAGCATAGAGGGCATCTGATCGGAACTATGGTCTACCTCAAAGCCAAAGCAAAGTCTTTCAAAAGAAGGCAACCGTGCTTACCCCCATACAAATGGGAAAACAATCACGTTAATAGATGAAGCTGCCATAGTAAAGCACATCCTGCACAAGAATCTTTGTGATGATGAACCTGCCATACTCACCTCGACCCTCAAACAGATATCTATTTCTTAAGCTGCTAAAAGTGGGGCATTCGGTGAACAAATGCCTCACTGTCAGGGGTACCAAACAGTCGTCGCAATATGGTTGGTGTTGGCTAATCGTCGCTACTGAATGACCATCAGATCCAATTTGTAATGCAATAACTTTTCTACTGGTTATGCTCTATTGCATATCAAAATTAAATACAATTCTGGGAAATATAGTTTCTTTATAAAATTAATGAACTTATTGTGTCACTATATCTCCAATAAAATTCAAGATAGTATAACAAATACTAACTCTTTAAAGCTGTCAGTGGATTACTTGAAGGTTAAGTGTAAGTTTGTCAATTGAAGCACTTTAATTACCATAAGCTAAAGGAGGAAAGCATAAAAAGGTGCCGTAAAATCTTGGGCAATAAATGTTTTCTGGCAAATTTTTAAATGCAAGAGCATTTTGTGCACCAAAATCATTTGAAAGGTACACATATATTGTATAAGTAATATTATATCTTCATATTTCTCATGGTGTGTTTGCAAAGACCTTTATCTGTAAAACTCTCCTGGGTCAAGGAAGAGTACAGATACTGAAAACCAGAAGAAAATTACTCTTTACTAACCTATTTGACAAATATATCATTGTTACAATCATATTTCCCAAACTAAAGAAAACAGAGAAGCCATTATTTTATGATATTAGTTAAGAAAAATTATTGTTAAATCTGAGTCATTTCAGATATCCTTTTATATGCTTATATAAAATAAGAACCATCCATCCAGCCGAAACCCTTGATGTATTCCTAATCATCTTTAATTATATTTGTATTCTCAAAATTCTTAAAAAAAAGAAGAGAAATAATAACTGGGTAATGATTTCTTCCTGAGACAAATATGTCAAAATCATTATCATTATTATTATTATTATTATTATTATTATTATTATTATTATTATTATTATTGTTATTATTATTACTAGCCAAGCTACAACCCTAGTTGGAAAAACAAGATGCTATAAACCAAAGGTCTCCAATAGGGAAAAATAGCCCAGTGAGGAAAGGAAATAAGGAAATAAATAAACGATGAGAAAAAAATTGACAATAAATTATTCTAAAAACAGTAACAACATCAAAACAGATATGTCACATATAAACTATAAAAAGGCTCATGTCAGCCTGTTCAACAAAAAACACTCGCTGCAAGCTCGAAACTTCAGTGATAAAACCCCTGAAGATTATATTATTCAATGTAAAATAAACATTCATCCTTCTCAATAACTTGAAACTTGAGTCTTCTTGATATGCCAATTAGAAAACGATATTTTATGGATAACAGAGGTCATGTACTATTCTCTTGATTAGAATTATGTCATCGTTTCCTTTTACAAATTAACCTGATTCAATTTTGATTCCCAATTACCTGATATCCAGAGCCCAGAAGCAGCTGGAAAGGGCTCCTGTAATTAGGTCAAACGGATTACATATCTTCTTGTGGAGATGGCTTCAGAGAAAGTGAAACTAATTGATTTACCACAATTTGATTTTCCTGGAAAATATATAACCTGTGTTCAGGATCCCCTTTAGACGCTTTGTAGGAAAGATAATTGAATCGGTAAAGCCTTGCAGTACTTTTTTTTTTGGTTGGGGGTGGGGCTTTTAACGATCATTTATAAATATAAATTGGAAAAAAAGTCTACATATATTAGGGCTATATTTTTACAGTGTTTATATGAAAATTGTATGGACTTTGAGCAATAGCAATCAATTTTATATATATATATATATATATATATATATATATATATATATATATATATATATATATATATATATATATATATATATATATATATATATGTATGTATATATAGATATATATACATATATATATTATATATATATATATATATATATATATATATATATATATATATATATATATATATACTGTATATATATACAAATATATACAATATACATATGTATATGTATATATATATATATATATATATATATATATATATATATATATATATATATATATATATATATATGTATGTTTATATAAACATATAATAATTTTTTTTACCATTACAATATCTGATAATCAAATCCGATATCATTATTACTTCCATGTCTAGCACTAGCTCTCCTTTGCCTTTATTGCATCTGTTCATGAAGTTGGGAATAATGAAAGATACTTTTTTATTTCTCATATCATGCTCCTTTTTTTCCTTCTGTTCCAATTTCCTTGTTAAATTTTTGTCATTTGAATAATTTCCTTTTCATATGAGCTTTATTCAAAATATTGAATACGAAACTCCACTAACGGCTCATCGTTCAGCTTTTGGAACCTTGCCCAGAGTTACATTAATGAGAGTGCCCTGACCAGAGAAAAGAAATTATGTCTATTAATCAATGGACCTAGAGAGGTCTTTTCACAAACTCTCGATCTTATATCTGATATACGAAGGTCTGTAGAGTACGTGTATTCAATAGATCTTATGCTATATCATCTGGAATATTGTAGAATGACGTTCAGTCATACAGAACTATTTTCTTGAATTTTACTGTTTTCATTTCATTGGTTTAGAATCATATCAGAAAATGGTGGTGTTAGAATTTTCGAGAAACAATAGCATAATTTTATGGTGCTTGTTATAATTTCTGACCCCCAGGCTAACCACACCACTATCTCCACTAATAATGAACGTGTGATACCGATATTAAAGCCGTCTTAGGGATTCCTGGGTCTCTGAATCCATTTCCAATAATCTTAACTTAACAAAAAGATATTTCAAGTTCATTTATTCAAGGTGTTATATTTTTCTAATCTTTTAAGTCGCCATATAGATTATTCCAGCTTTTATATTGTACAATTTAGTATGATGTAGCTATAAGGTCATACAAAGATGAAATTGTATAATGTCCCTTCACATATCTGTGTGTTTCAGCTGCCTGGGAGGTTCAAGATCAAGTTACCCACTGGTATATAGCTGAGAACAAACAGTTTTAAACACTTAGTAGCCATGATTCAGGATAGTAAAAGGTGTATGCATTATCTACAATAGCAATGACAGTAAAGCATGCAATTTATACAAAACTAGGGAATGATGTAGTGAGAGATGTATTTAAAGCAAAATTGTAATCAAACACGTTCATGATAATCGTTTAAGAATCTTCAGTGAAAATGAAAACAAAATGTTCTCGTGGTGGCCTGTTTGTAAAGTCCTTGAATGGTGATCGTCAGACTGAGGTTCGTGTCTCGCTCAAACTAGTTAGTTTCTTTGGTCGCGACAACCTCACTATCCTTGTGAGTTAAGGATGGGGGGTTTGGGGGAGCCTATAAGCAGCTTGGGTGGAGAGGGGACTTAGGCACTGATAATATGTATATATATGGTCAGTCTGTAAGGTATTGTGCTGCTTGATAAGACAATGTCACTGTCTCTTGCCTCTGCCATTCATGGGTGGCCTTTAAACCACTATAAATGTTGAAGACCATCATGAGCAAGAAAATAATGGAAAGACTCAGGAATACTCAAGTTATATCTGATCAATTAGCATGTCCAGCACAGAGGCATGGACTCCCTTCTACTTCATCTGAATATGTTAGGCCTAAAAGAACAAAAATAAAACCATAGGGCCATAGATTGCTTCTTCTGGAGTCCTACGGCTTATTTTTATAGGACTCTCTACTTGGTTCCTCTAATAGTTTATGTGGAAAAATATTAATAGAGTTTATGTGTCCGATATAAATGTTGTAAGTAACGTTCCTGCGCAGAAGAAGTATTATTTTAGAAAATGTGTTAGAATAATCAGATTGCTTCAACCAAATAGAGTTGTAATTTTTAGTTCATTCATTCTCTCTGTAATGAACTGTTGCTCTTCGGTGTTCAAAATGCTTTAACAGTTGACAATCTCACTGTAAATTTGGCTGAGATAATCTGAAAAGATTTCAAATTGGAAATTTTGAGACATCAGAGTACAGAAAACATCTGAAAACCTCATTAGTGACAAGCTGCTCAATATAAGTCTCATGAGATCACTGCTCAAGAATGTATCTGAATGCCCTGTTCTCTCAACAGCCGTTAGCATTTAATTAAAATTCAGCCTGTTGCTAGATTATTAAGATGCCATTGGTGACTTCAAAAGGAGTAATAAAATGGAATGTCCTTTCCAGCTCTTGTTCTTTAGTATCCATGTGCTATCTGGCAACTATGTCAAAGATGTTTCTGGAATTTAGAACAAAGAGGCTGAAAAGAATTTTGATGTTAATTGTTGGTTATTGTTAAGTGGAATGTCATTCAAAGAAAGTAAGATTGCTGGAATAAATAAGTATGTAAATCAGAGTTAGTGGAGAATGGTATTCTATACAAAAGAAAATCCTCATTAATTATGGAAATCACTTGTACATTTACATCTCAATTGAGGAGGGATGAAATTGAAGAGAGGATAAACGAGAGCTGAGATAGAAAAAAAAATTATGTGACTGAATACATCAAGAACTAGAAAAATATTCTGAGTGCAGACCTACGCAACAGCAGCTTATTTTTCTAAACCAGCTTGCCTTTCCCAGAATCAATCTACATATTAGGCGTATTTGAAGTCTGTGTGAGAACAATGTGCAAACTTGGGGTTAAGGTTGTGGCTAATTTGGTCGACCTTTTGCTTCACCTTGACCTTTGACCTATGGCTTTCAATATTAGATCACTGCAACGTCTCAACATAAAAATTAATCCATAAAAGTTTCACTACTTTATGAGGTAAAATTGTTATCAGGAAGTTTTTCACAATCAAACAAACAGACAAACAGACAAAGGACAAACAGGGGCGAAAACATAACCTCCTCCCAACTTCGTTGCTGGAGGTAATTAATAGGATATCATGAGAAATGAAGAAAACCTAATTTTGTTTGGCATTTTGTGCCGAATATATCAAGAACTTTGAGTGATATGCATTTGGTTTTCTTGAAAAAGAGAATAAGCTTACTAAGTTTGTGATTCAGAGGATAATTTTTCAAACAGAAGTCAAAGGATTTTAAATATGTATAAGCAAAAATAATTTATCCCAAAAGGTTTCAAAGGTGATTTTACCTTCTAACACGAATCATGCTAATATAATTCATTTTAATATAAGTGTAATTTATTGACAAATGTATTTAGACATATCTATACTCCAGAAGCTGCGCATACGTAAATATCTACATAAACGAAAAGTTATTCCTTTCTTTAGGAAAACAAATATAGAGGATATGCGCAGCAATTATATTATTTGCGTAGGATATAAACAAGAAAAATAATTAGGGGAGGATTTTATTGTATTGACATTTTATGTAATTATGATTTTTATACCTAACACTTATGATATATAAGCGTTTCTATGATTCTGAGATGCACTGTTAAAAATTTGCCGTAAAATAAAGATGAAAATCCTGCAATTAATGCTGGCAAGCATTTGCCGTTTTGAAAACGGATATATTGAAGTTAAGGAGTGATATTACGGTAACTAGCCAGTATTTTACTAAAATACAGATGAGAACAGTATATTTTTATGGAGAATTTCCGATGAAAATTACGTTTTTTTTACATTGTGTGC
>NC_090725.1:24316056-24318556 GCF_036898095.1 Palaemon carinicauda | reverse complement strand
GGTGAGGCTTTCCTGTGGAAGTCCTCAATTTTGAAGAGCTCTAGGAGGTTGTCGTAAGTAGTGCACTTTGCAGCCTCGACCCAAAGGGTTTTGAGCCTATCCTTCTGAAAACCCCAATCAGACCAAGATGTCGTGGGGGACTTGGAGAGCCCACTCCACTGACGGCACCAATTCTCAGGAATTAGTTGATAGGCCTCAATCAAGGCCTTCCTGACGGCCTCAAAATTACCCTGTTTATCGGAGGGGAGCGCAGCATGAGCATTCTTCCCTTTCCATACCATATGCTTTGGCAGTAGTAGGGCCTTCATATCCTCCGCTACAGCACACGTCTGAAACACGGACTCCACCTCATTTAGCCACCTCACAGGATCCTTGTCGTCCCACTGAGGAATGAGTATGTGGACCAGCATGGAAGGAAAGCTTTGGCCATTTTGAGTGCCGTTGGGGTAATGGCTGTTTAGCCGTGCTAGCTGAATATCCTGTCCCCGCATCTTCAATTCATGCTCTCTCTCTCTCTCTCTCTCTCTCTCTCTCTCTCTCTCTCTCTCTCTCTCTCTCTCTCTCTCAAACTCTTCTTGCTCGACCTTCCTCCGGGCATTGACCCCATTCACAAGCTCCCGCACATAGTCTTGCAATGTTTTCCTTCGTAACCTTGTCGCTCTGCCAGGGCCACAAAGTCCTGAATCTCAGCAGCAGTCATTTTGCTAATTTTATGGGTGAACCTCTATGCTAGACAAAATAAAATGGAATCACAACTATGGGTGACCCTATATGCTAGGCATGAAAATACTGGAATCACAACTATAGGTGACCCTCTATGCTAGTCATAAGAAAAATTGAATCACAACTATGGGTGAACCTCTATGCTAGTCATGAGAAAAATGGAATCACAACAATGGGTGAACCTTTATGCTAGTCATAAGAAAAATAGAATCACAACTATGGGTGAACCTCTATGCTAGTCATAAGAAAAATGGAATCACAACTATGGGTGAACCTCTATGCTAGTCATTAAAAAATGGAATCACAACTATTAGTGAAACTCTATGCTAGTAATAAGAAAAATGGAATCTCCACGATGTGTGACTCTCTATGCTAGTCATAAGAAATAATGGAATCTCCACGATGTGTGACTCTCTATGCTAGTCATAAGAAAAAATGAAATCTCCACAATGGGTAACCCTCTATGCTAGTCATAAGAAAAAATGGAATCTCCACGATGTGTGACCCTCTATGCTAGTCATAAGAAAAAATGGAATCTCCGCGATGTGTGACCCTCTATGCTAGTCATAAAAAAAATGGATTTGTAAAAATGTGTGGGTGCTTTCTTGCAACACCACCACTTGCAACTCTGTGACTTAAAGCAAAGTTTGTATTTATACTCAAAGTATAATAAATTAAATAAAACAAACAATGTCACTGAGTTTGCTTAATGCTTCGCTAAGAAAATCAACCCCTTTACATATTTGCCCTTTCATAATAAAAATGAATTTAAGAAATTACACTTCCCAAATAGTTTATCTAAAAGATCGTATACCCTGACTGAAAAAAAATTAAATTGAATGTGATATCGTAAATCCTTTATTTTTAGGTTAACAATTTTAACACAATCGTATGAAAATTATCCTTTTTAAATGTTAAATAAAAAATAATATCAACAATAAGTTACCACAAGGAAATTATATGCCCCTAACTATTAAAAGAAAATCTGAATAAAGAAGGAATGCAATGTGTTTTTACCGTTACCCTACATGGGAATTATGCCTCACTGGAAATCAACACATGTTTAGCCGGCCAGGTTTTTTCCTAAAATTTCGTAAATTTCACTTCACTTATTTTCAACACAAAATTAAGCATTCACTCACTGCACAATATATCTAACAACTTAATCACTGTGATAACTGCCGCTCAAAATGAACACAAGGCAACTCGTTACAGATGGTTGGCTACTCTACTGAACAACGGAATTAAAGTCTACCACGTGGGTTTTAGAAACAAAACGTTTCGCGGAGCAAACACGCACAAATGAACAAGATATTAACAATGGAAATAAAATGCTTTTGCTGTTTTCTTCCACGGTTCCAACTCCAGTGATAAAAAAATTTACTTTAAATTGAAATTAAGTTCGTCAAGTCGCTAAAGACAGAAAAGGGGGAATTTTTACGTTAATAACAATACATTGAAATTACTGTCCTAGCGAATCATGGCAAGGTCGCCAATTTGTTATGCGCCCATGCTTGTGAGTCCGGCCTTGCTTAAGGAACTCTTGGCGTTAACAAAAAAAAAAGGACAATCGAAAGTTCGCCATTCGGCAATAAGACAAGGAATACCAACAAAAGAGATATACTTACAATAATATTTAAATAAAAAATAATAAAAGGGGAGCACAACCGATAACTACTTCATATTTCAAGTAAGGCACGAGGTACTTGGGGAATTGGGCTCACGTGGAGTTAGGAAGGCCGTGGAAGGTTTTCAGCACCGCGATCTAATTCCCTGG
>NC_090725.1:24298556-24311056 GCF_036898095.1 Palaemon carinicauda | reverse complement strand
CCCACTTGTAATCTAGTCAACTGAGGCTTTACTTCCTTCAGACTAAATTTTTCAATCCGATTATTCTCCAAAGCCACTTACATAAGATTGCATTAGCTTCAAACATCTCTTCCTTCGCTTCTTTAATTTAGCAGTGTACGAATGTGATATCTGGTGCTCCTCAAAGTAGGTCAACTGGTAGAGTCCCCCATGCAGGCATTGTTCAGGCGCAGGATATAGGATCGAATCCTTACCCTGCCAGAAGCATTTATCATAAATAGTACATTCCCCGAGTAGAATTCAATGTCAAATGATATAGTGGTTGATATTTACATTGATTAGATTCACCAGTGTTAGTGATATATATATATATATATATATATATATATATATATATATATATATATATATATATATATATATATATATATATATATATATACACATATATATATATATATATATATATATATATATATATATATATATATATATATATATATATATATATATATATATATATATAATTTTTCAATAGGTTATAAATACCTCTTAATATCAAACTCTCTCAGCCTTTAATGACGAATATTTCTGCCTGGTCAAGGATTCAAACCTATGACTGATAGAAATAAGGATAAACATTTGACTGTTTAGACCAGTATAACATTCACTCCCCAATTTCATCGATCGTAGGGTATTTGTAACTTATTTGAAAAACGTTTTTAATACTTTAAAAAAAAAAGATCTCGAATAAACTTTCTTGACATTCAAGAACCTATCCTCTTTGTCGACCTTTCCATCGAATCAAAAAGAAATAAAAATGTAACCTTTTTTATTTATTGCCAATGATTTAAACGGTCTTTGATATCGTTACAGAAGAAACCCTTCCTTTGAAACAAACTTTTTTATAGACTAAAACTTTATTTACAGTATATTATCATTAATCCCATACATTATAATCATGGATGCTTAACCAACACCATATTCCATATAAACATCACGACCAATATTCGTACTGATAAAAATAGATACGGAAAAATTAATGTCATATATCTTAAATAGCTTAATGCAACATCCACACTTCACTTATATAAATGATCATAGGCTCTTCTTGTTATAGATATTGTACCAACCGTGTGTCACACAATTTTACATAATTCCTTTTGTATATGATATGCTTGTATCTTCGCTCTTCCCTCGCAATCAAACGAACATGAAAATTCATGTCTTCTGTTTTGCTCTGAACACTGTCTGTCTCTCGAACATGTTATGTCCTGTTGCCTTGAGGTTTTGTATATAAAGAAGAGTGTTCCTTAATATATAACTCAGTTGATCGCATCCTGCCTCTGACTCACAACCCTCACTCGGCACCGTCACATTGGTGACTTGAGTTCACACCCTTACTTGGTGCAGTCACATTGGTGACCCCGGAGTGACCACCAATGTGACTGCGCCGAGTAAGGGTGTGAACTCAAGTCACCAATGTGACGTTGCCGAGTGAGGGTTGTGAGTCAGAGGCAGGATGCAATCAACTGAGTTATATATTAAGGAACACTCTTCTTTATATACAAAACCTCAAGGCAACAGGACATAACATGTTCGAGAGACAGACAATGTTCAGAGCAAAACTGCGCCGAGTAAGGGTGTGAACTCAAGTCACCAATGTGACGGTGCCGAGTGAGGGTTGTGAGTCAGAGGCAGGATGCAATCAACTGAGTTATATATTAAGGAACACTCTTCTTTATATACAAAACCTCAAGGCAACAGAACATAACATGTTCGAGAGACAGACAATGTTCAGAGCAAAACAGCAGACATGAATTTTCATGTTCGTTTGAGTGCGAGGGAAGAGCGAAGATACAAGCATATTATATACAAAAGGAATTATGTACAATTGTGTGACACACGGTTGGTACATGGCTCCCCCTCTAAAAATTACATACTGAACATGTTAAATAGGTGCCCTGAATCTGGAGAGGTAGTAGTAAAAACTGCGCCGATTAACGGCAGTGAGTGGCTGTAGAAGTCGTTGGTTGGGGTGCAAGCGAGTGGTGGATGATGGGTGGCTGTGTTGCCGCTCCGGCTCGTCACGGGGTAGGCGAGTGTGTCCTACGGCATTCATAGGCGAGTGTGTCCTACGGCATTCATAGGCGTATGTGTCCTACGGCATTCATAGGCGTGTGTCCTACGGAATTCATAGGCCTACGGCGTTCATAGGCGTGTATGTCCTACGGCATTCATAGGCGTGTATGTCCTACAGCATTCACGTCAGCTTCGGTTGAAGTTGAATAGGTATCCTCGTCGTCAGGGGTGGTGGCGTTGATAGAGGTCTTGAAGTGGCTGTCCATAAGGGCGTCGGCTTTGGTCATCAAGTCCTTTATGAGTAAACTATCGACATCGGGTATGGCAGCGCGTACAGGTTCAGGTAAACGGCGTATCCAAAGGGCACGGAGTAGGTTCACCTCACAAGGAGAGCCGTCTGCGGCAGGTTGAAGGTGAGCGATACTGGTCATTTCCCTGAGGGCAAGCGAAGCCCTTTGGTCCCCCAACGGTTGTTGCGAGAGCTGAAAAAGCTTTGCTATACGGGCGGCTGGCGACGGCGAGTACTGCTGCAGAAGGTATGATTTGAGGGCGTCATACGCTATTGGGGTGTCTCCTTGTTCACAAAGCCAGTCGGATATTTCTGGGAAGGTGTCCTCGGGTATCGGCACGAGAACATAATCCGCTTTGGTGGTTGAGCGAGTCATGCCCCTGATACGAAAGTGGACTTCAGCGCGTTGAAACCAAGCAAACGCCTCTCCGGTGGCGAACGGTGAAAGTTTCAATGGGGCGGCCGCGGCGCCAACTGATGTAGTCTCCGTCATAGTACCAACGATGGAGGGGCGAGGGAGGTGGGGGTGGAAGGCAGTGGGAGCGAGTCGACTTCCGGGGTCATCAATGTGACTGCGCCGAGTAAGGGTATGAACTCAAGTCACCAATGTGACGGTGCCGAGTGAGGGTTGTGAGTCAGAGGCAGGATGCAATCAACTGAGTTATATATTAAGGAACACTCTTCTTTATATACAAAACCTCAAGGCAACAGGACATAACATGTTCGAGAGACAATGTTCAGAGCAAAACAGCAGACATGAATTTTCATGTTCGTTTGAGTGCGAGGGAAGAGCGAAGATACAAGCATATTATATACAAAAGGAATTGTGTACAATTGTGTGACACACGGTTGGTACAATATACTCCGTCTCTTCTGATTCATATGCAGAGATCAGCCGCATCCATGTCTTGTTGGTGGCCTCTTTTCTCTCTCTCTCTCTCTCTCTCTCTCTCTCTCTCTCTCTCTCTCTCTCTCTCTCTCTCTCTCTCTCTCGACGATCTTTCAGAATCAGGTCTTTTTATATTCACTATTGGCCTATCATTGACCTAGGAAGCCGTTACTGGTAAGGGAAAACATTAATAGAATATATATATGTATATACATACTATATATATGTATATATATATATATATATATATATATATATATATATATATATATATATATATATATATATATATATACTGTATATGCTCAATCAATTCCTTTAACCTATATTGAACCAAGATGCAGCATTACTAACATGCATACATTTACCAAGGAAATGATGATAAGGTTTATTTTATAACTGATTCACGCTCTGGTACGCCCTTATTAGCAAACACAAATTCGCAGGTGGATGACACAACATAGTCAGATGTTGGCGAAGACACAGAAATGTGACCATTTTCTTTTTCATTATTAGATTAGTCTATGTTGGTTACGCTGATTATAAGAACATCAAATTACACCCCAGTCATGCACCTTCTGCCATATAACTATAACTCCTTAAATTATTTGAATCTATAACAAATAATGATATTCTCCATTCTAGGAAATTCATTTGGCAGCGCTGTTCCAAACTCGTCCCACCAACCTTAACTATGTTGATGATTGTTATCTTGGTCACTTGCACAGGGAACTGACTTACCATCCATGAGTTCTAATGAAGAAAGGAAATACTAAACACATTTATAAGTAAACTTAGGTTGCCTCCGATAGCATACAATAAATTGTCTGATAAAAATATTCATTCTTGGTAAGGAAACAATCGTTGGACAATTTACCAACTACCAATTCTTTACCCTCTACCTTCCTAGCACACATTTTAATACACGTGGTCTTCAAATAATTGGCAATATTAGTTGGGACAAGGTGCTCATGATGCCATCTATTGGCGGTAAAATAAAACTCGTTACGATATATGAGAGGGAGCTAGGAGGAGTCTTCGTAATTGTGCCTTTCGGAATGCAACAATATTGTTATTCTACTAGCCTTTACTAATAATATATGTTTTCATAAAAAGGTAATTGAAAATTGGATGAAATATATGTGTAAATACTTCATTTTCCCACAGATTTTAGTACATGTGGCACAATCTGGTGACCCCGACCCCAAATGTAATTGAAGTAACGATTGTTCACTGAGGAAATATTTATGTGACATTTATTGTGACATTTGTAATTTCCTCAGAATTAAGCTTAGCTGTGCCCAGACAATAAGGAACATTAAGTTCACGTGCGTCTGTTTTATAGTAATTTTGTGCCCAACTAGCAAAAGAGATGAAGTAATAGAAATTATAATTAGTGGATGATGGGGAGAATTAGCAATCAGGCCTATTCCTTTTTTATTCTCCTCTGTCCTCATACACCTGACAGCACTGACATTACCAAACAATTCTTCTTCACCCAAGGAGTTACTGCACTGTATTTGTTCAGTGGCCACTTGCCTCTTGTTAAGGGAAGAAGAGAGACTTTAGCTATGGTCAGCAGCTCTTCTAGGAGAAGAGCAATCCCAAATCAAACCATTGTTCTCTAGTCTTGGATAGTGCCATAGCCTCTGTACCATGGTCTTCCTCTGTCTTGGGTTAGAGTTCTCTTGCTTGAGGGTACACTCGCGCACGCTCTTCTGTTTTGTTTCACTTCTTGTTTTGTTAAGGTTTTTATAGTTTATATAGGAGATATTTATTTTAATGTTGTTACTCTTAAAAATTTTATTCTTCCTTGTTTCCTTTACTCACTGGGCTATTTTCCTTGTTGGGGCCCCTGAGCTCATAGCATCCTGCTTTTCCAACTAGGGTTGTAGCTTAGCAAGTAATAATAATAATAATAATAATAATAATAATAATAATAATAATTCCTGGGTTGGTAGCTACATAACTATCTGGAAGAAACAAATACCTAATGAATAGAGGAGACTATCGATAGTGATGAGAAATTGCTGGAAATTTAAGATAAACCTAATTATGGCATGTGTTCGATATGCTATTGTCTTTTACGTATTTATTTTTCTGTCAAATTATAATAAATTTCATAACAATCCTTGTTCATGTAAGGAATCCTACTGCCCTTCCCATTGCAGAGCATCCAAAGATTAGAAATAAAATGTCAGTTTGAATTCTCTCTCTCTCTCTCTCTCTCTCTCTCTCTCTCTCTCTCTCTCTCAGAGTTGTATTTGTGTGCCGGTGAGTGAACACTTGTGCGTCCCTAAAAATATCCTGATTTAACGCGGATAACAAAAGGCTATCGAGTGAAATATAGCTACAAGTTTTCGTGAATAGTCGGTGATTAGTTTGAGGGCAGAAAAGTGGGATAAAACGTCGGCATAGGATAGTTATCTTGTGAATTAATAAAAATCTGATCAAGATGGCATTGTATAACACAGGCAACTCGTGGAGAGACATCGCTGGAGTCAGCAAAAGCAAATTCCATGAGTTGGCGAAACAGGCGCTCGACCGTCTGATAACAGAGGTCACTAGTAACTCCAACCAGTGTGACGGAAAAATATTCGCAGACATATTGAAACAATATGATCCAATAAACTGGAACAAATCTGCGGAAAACATCAGCAAAATAATAGAAGAAATTCCAAAGAAGATCCAAGTGATAAAGAGACTTATAAAGAAAGTCTACATCAATCAACACATTCCATCAAAGAACAATAACAAGTCCAATATGGTGAATATGCTGATTGATGCATTGGGAAAAAGAATGCTAAAATGATGTAATACATGTAAGATGTGGTATTCCATTAATAATCCTCAACAACTGATTAGAAAATGTAATGCCTGCCATGTTCCAACACACCCTACATGTGCTGAAATACAGCAAAAAGTAAAAAATAGAGACACAAAGGTATTCTGCTCAACATGCTTAGTCTGGATAGAAAATATAATTAAGTCGAGACTAAATCTGCAAATAGTTGAAGAAGAAGAAGAAGAAGAAGAAGAAGAAGAAGAAGAAGAAGAAGAAGAAGAAGAAGAAGAAGAGAAAAATGAACAGGATATGTGTAAGGATGCAGAGGAAATCATTGATATAACTTATGATGCCATCCAACAACATACTCAGGAAGAAATAAATTATCAGATGGAAACAAATAATAGACCCAAGAGACTCTACCCGGACGTACATACTTTTAGGGAAGAGCAAGAACAAGAAAAAAAAAAAGAAAGATATAGTCTGTAATATGCTGAAAAGAAGGAATTGCAGATTTGGCGAAAGATGCTACTACAAGCATCCAAAGATATGCCATAATTATGAAATATATGGTAAATGTGCGTATTTAGACGGATATGGAGACAAATGCAAAAATCTCCATCCAAAAATATGCAAAACCCTAAAAGAAGGAAAAGGATGCAGTTTCAACAAAAAATGTCGATATATGCATCCTGCAACTATGAATGAGAGTAAGAAAACTCGGCAAACTGAAAAGAAAAATGAAAGCAAAAATGAAACAAAAAAAGAAACAAAAAACAGGCCGCGTATATACCGCACTATGCACCGAAAACCCCAAGACCCAAATCTGCACAAATAGAGCCCAACTACAAAGAATGCATCTATAATGCCAGGAGTTGGTGCAGATATGGGGATAATTGCAGGTTTACACACAAAAATAAATATGAAGGCGAAAGAACAAATATAATAGAAAAGTTGGATTTTTTAATGGCAAAATTACGAGAAATGAAGAAAAGAACATCATATCAGAACAGGAAGGAAGCATGGGAGAATCCATATTATTACCAATATTAAATAATGGGGATGAAACACAAACCATAATAGTGATGAATACACAGGGTTAGTCACGAGTAACTCTAAAAGGAAAATAGAGTTCTTAGAAGAACTAACCTAAATTGAAAAAATAGATATATTAAATATAAGTGAAACATGATATTCCCAAGAGACTGGCAGTGATGACCAGATAAAGGGTTTCCAAACTTATAGATCAGACAGAAAAAATAGGAATCGAGGGGGAAACGCAATATATGGAAGAGACATAAATCAAGGAAAAGTCTGTGAAAAATACAGCAACACAGAATGTGAATTGATTGCGGTAGAATTTGAATTTGAAAAACTAGTGAATATTGTAGTTTACAGACCCCCAAATACTAAGGAGTTTGACATAATAATAGAAAAAATAGATGATATATGTAGAAACCATAAAGACAGGAATATACTCCTATCCGGAGATTTTAACTCTCCTTTCGTGGATTGGAAAGAACGGATAGAAGAAAGTGGTTGTAAGTATACATATAAAAAAGAGAGTAATAGTAGTGCAGAAGATAAGAGGCAATTTGAAAAGCTTCAAGATATGCTATTAGAACATAATATGCAACAAATAAACCACATTCCAACAAGAAAGGAAAATGTCCTAGATCTAGTATTTGTGAATGAGGTGAATTATGTTAAAGAAATAATAGTGTATAACACGGGAATTTCAAACCACAATGTCATAGAATTGATAGTTCATTCCAAAGCAAGTGATCGCAGAATTAATAAAAGCACAAAACTTTGGGAAGGATATGGAAAATATAATTTTTACAGTAAGAATATAAAATGGTCAGAAATAAATGAAGAACTGAATAAAGAATGGAAAAAATGTATTTGTAAGTGATAATATACAGGTAAATACGGACATACTGTACAAAATACTGGAGAAAATTGTTGAAAAATATGTACCGAAAAAAAAAAAATAAACAAAAGACGTGCATACCAAGAGAAAGAAGGATCATATTTCAGAAAATTAGAAAGTGGAAGAAAAATCTTGCAAAAGAAAAAAATGTGTGGAAAATGATTGAAATAAAATGTAAGATAGAAAATGCAGAACAAAAGATTATACAGTCGAAAGAAAATGAAAAAAGGGACTTAGAAGAAAGGACACTTCAAAATATAAAAAGAAACCACAAAGTACTTTACTCCTATGCAAAAAAGATGAATAAAGGGAGAATAGAAATAGGCCCTCTAAGAATTGAAGGACGGCTAACGAATGAAAAAAAGGAAATATGCAACATATTAGCAGAAAAATATAAGAGTGAGTTCACGCCAAGAATTGCGAATGAGAATAATGAAACAGAAATGAGAGAAGAAAATGTTGAATATCTAACAGATATAGATATTAATGAAGCAGATATTATCAAGGCTATAAACGAAATTAAAAATGGATCGGCAGCCGGACCAGATGGAGTTCCAGCGATTTTGTTAAAAAAAACTGCAAACACTATCGCGAAGCCGCTTGCAATACTGCTAAGACAAAGTGTAGATATGAGCGAGATATATGTTAAACATAAATTAGCTTATATAACCCCTATCTTCAAAAGTGGATCAAGACTAGAGGCAAGCAACTATAGACCTGTTAGTCTAACATCACACATTATGAAAGTGTATGAGAGGGTAATAAAAAAGAAAATAATGGATCATTTGGTTAAAAATAATCTGTTTAATATAGGTCAACACGGTTTTGTGCCTGGAAAAAGTACACAAACCCAACTGATACCACACTATGAAAACATATACAAGAATATGATAAGTGAAAAAGACACAGATGTGATCTATCTAGATTTTGCAAAAGCCTTTGACAAGGTAGACCACAATATATTAGAGAAAAAAATGAGAAAGCATAATATTGTGGGAAAGATAGGAAAATGGGTAAAAGAATTCCTGCAAAACAGAAAACAGATAGTGGTTGCAAATGACGAGAAATCGGATGAAGCTCAGGTAATATCTGGCGTGCCACAAGGTACGGTTTTAGCTGCACTGCTGTTTGTTATTATGATCTCAGACATAGGCTGCAATGTTGAAAACTCTGTAGTGAGAAGTTTCGCCGATGACACAAGAATAAGTAGAGAAATTACTTGTGATGAAGATAGGAACTCACTACAAAGAGATCTAAACAAAATATATGAATGGGCGGAGATAAATAGGATGGTATTTAACTCCGATAAATTTGAATCAATGAATTATGGAAACAGAGAAGGAATGGTATATGCATACAAGGGACCTAATAACGAGACAATCACAAACAAGGAAGCAATTAAAGACCTTGGTGTAATGTTAAATAGGAATATGATATGCAACGACCAAATAGCAACACTGTTGGCTAAATGTAAAGCAAAAATGGGAATGTTATTCAGACACTTTAAAACAAGAAAAGCTGAACACATGATTATGCTTTACAAAACTTATGTACGTAGTACACTCGAGTACTGCAATGTGATATGGTACCCACACTACCAAAAGGATATAGCACAAATAGAGAGTGTACAAAGGTCCTATACTGCTAGAATAGAAGAAGTTAAGGACCTTGACTACTGGGAAAGACTGCAAATTTTAAAACTATACAGTCTAGAAAGGAGAAGAGAACGCTACATGATAATACAAGCATGGAAGCAAATAGAAGGAATTACTGAAAACATCATGGAGCTAAAAATATCAGAAAGAGCAAGCCGAGGTAGATTAATAGTGCCAAAAAATATACCAGGAAAACTAAGGAAGGCGCACAGGACATTAATCCACTACGCACCAGCATCGATAATGCAGCGACTATTTAATGTGCTGCCAGCTCATCTAAGAAACATATCAGGAGTGAGCGTAGATGTGTTTAAGAATAAGCTCGATAAATACCTAAGATGCATCCCAGACCATCCAAGACTGGAAGATGCAAAATACACCGGAAGATGCATTAGCAACTCTCTGGTGGATATACGAGGTGCCTCACACTGAGGGACCTGGGGGAACCCAAACAAAAAATAAGGCAATAAGGCAAGGTAAGGCTCTCTCTCTCTCTCTCTCTCTCTCTCTCTCTCTCTCTCTCTCTCACACACACACACACACAGAAAAGCTCAAACCATTGGCTACAATCTCTCTCTCTCTCTCTCTCTCTCTCTCTCTCTCTCTCTCTCTCTCTCTCTCTCTCTCTCTCTCTCTCTGCCATGAATGTTTTTTTTTCTATAAATTTTAATCAGGTTTTTCATTTTATAAGGCAAACTAACAAATTTCATATGAAATCCGCCTACGTCTCTTCCTCCACGGAGAATCTTGCCGTAAGAGAAGCGCTCTTCAAACGAAAGCTGGAGTTGTGACTGGCCTTCCTCTTTATTGGCTTTCCTCCAGCTTAAGAATAGTCTCCAACTAATACCGATGATATACGAGGTGCCTCACACTGAGGGACCTGGGGGAACCCAAACAAAAAATAAGGCAATAAGGCAAGGTAAGGCTCTCTCTCTCTCTCTCTCTCTCTCTCTCTCTCTCTCTCTCTCTCTCTCTCTCTCTCACACACACACACACACAGAAAAGCTCAAACCATTGGCTACAATCTCTCTCTCTCTCTCTCTCTCTCTCTCTCTCTCTCTCTCTCTCTCTCTCTCTCTCTCTCTCTCTGCCATGAATGTTTTTTTTCTATAAATTTTAATCAGGTTTTTCATTTTATAAGGCAAACTAACAAATTTCATGTGAAATCCGCCTACGTCTCTTCCTCCACGGAGAATCTTGCCGTAAGAGAAGCGCTCTTCAAACGAAAGCTGGAGTTGTGACTGGCCTTCCTCTTTATTGGCTTTCCTCCAGCTTAAGAATAGTCTCCAACTAATACCGATGATCGAGAGAGAAGGGATGCTCGAAGAACTCAGCCTAGCAACCATTTCGTGTTTTGTTTGAAGAAGGGAGATTTTTTTTTATAATAATCCTCATTTCTTAGCTAGCTTGTAGAGTGTGTGCCTCATCTTGTTCAACAGGCATGGATATATTCAGGTAGATGTGATTTATAGGAAATACTCTCATTTTCTCATCATATGAGGAGCTACAATGTTAAAAAACATAATTTTAATTGGATATTCTCTTTGAAATTTACTGTTTTCAGGTGTATTTCAGTAAAATACAAGCAACCGTAATTTTACTATACTTTGTTATTATATTTTACGGGATGTTGACCATAATATCACTCTTTAACGTCAATATATTCGTTTTCGAAACGGCAAATGCCTGCCAACATTTATTCCAGGTTTCTTTTTTTTTCTTCTTTTTTCACGACAAATTTTTAAGTGTAACAGCATATATACGAATGCCATATGTATCTAAATATAAATCTTTTACAGTCTCATCCTGTTCGTAATTCTAGGTATGAAGTTAATTCTAATAAACATGCCTTCTCCATCATGATGCTCCATACTACACTGTATTCCATAAGTTTTATTTCAACTGTGACCAAGTTGTAGAATAATCTTCCTAATTGGGTCGTTAATTTGGTGGACTTCAAAAGCTCTAACTTGCAGCGAATGTTTCAAGTTGAACATGCTGACATAAGTCTGTTTTTATAGTTTATAGATGAAAGATCTATTTTAAAGTGTTTTATTTTAATTGTTGACTACTCCTGTATTTTATTTATTTCATTTCCTCACTGGGCTATTTTCCCTGTTGGAGCCCTTCGGTTTATAGCCTTCTGCTTTTCCAACTAGGGATGTCAAGTATGCACTATGATATTCGAGTAATGATACGCACATACATTCATTTAAAATTTAGATTTTTTTTTCCAAATGTATTTCCAACATCTCCAATACAACATGCGTAAATACAAGAACATTTCAATTAAAATATATTGTCCTATCTGTTATAAGTAAGTCATCATATCACATTAAGTTATCAATTTTACATCAAACAAACCTGAGGTCAGTTTTTTTAGAAATTTAGTCTAAATTGGATAGATATATATTCAACAAGTAATGTCAGTGTCATATTGTAATTCTATAAAAGAAGGCATGGGAAGTGAATTTTGAGATCTAAGCTATACATTGCATAATGCACTGTCAAAACACAATATAAAAAGAGATCTGATTTAACATTATACAAAAGTTTCATATATTTAGTTTAATAAAAAAAAATGAAATATATATTCCTCATTTTATGATGAGTCCATAGGGCCAAATGAACAGCTTACATTTTCTTGGTTTGCTTCGTGAAACCTTAAACAGCAAATATTAGCATCAATGACATATATCACTCTTTATATGAACATAACATATAATAAAATGTTGGTAAACAATAAAGGAACATTTGATAACTCATCTCACCTATATAATTAAGAGCAAGTGTCTGAAAATACATTTATATATATATATATATATATATATATATATATATATATATATATATATATATATATATATATATATATATATAGTGTGTAT
>NC_090725.1:24293556-24296056 GCF_036898095.1 Palaemon carinicauda | reverse complement strand
GTAGTAGGTTGGCGAAGGCACCAGCCACCCGTTGAGATACTACCACTAGAGAGTTATGGGGTCCTTTTACTGGCCAGACAGTACTTTATTGGATCCTTCTCTCTGGTTACGGATCACTTTACCTGTACCTTCACATACACCGAATAGTCTGGCCTATTCTTTACAGATTCTCCTCTGTCCTCATACACCTGACAACAATGAGGTTACCAAACAATTCTTCTTCACCCAAGGGGATACTCCACTGTAATTGGTCATTGGCTACTTTCCTCTTGGTAAGGGTGGAGGAGACTCTTTAGCTATGGTAAGCGGCTGTTCTAGGAGAAGGACACTCCAAAATCAAACCATTGTTCTCTAGTCTTGGGTGGTGCCATAGCCTCTGTACCATGGTTTTCCACTGTCTTGGGTTAGAGTTCTCTTGCTTGGGGACACTGTTCTATCTAATTTCTCTTCCTCTTGTTTTGTTAAATTATTTAAAGTTTATATATGAAATATTTATTTCAATGTTGTTAGTGTTCTTAAAATATTTTATTTTTCCTTGTTTCCTTTCCTCATTGTGCTATTTTCCCTGTTGGGGCCCGGGGCTTATAGCCTCCTGCTTTTCCAACTAGGGTTGTAGCTTTGCAATTAATAATAATAATAATAATAATAATAATAATAATAATAATAATAATAATAATAATAATCAGCAGCAGCAGCAGCCGTAACTAGTCCTCTGAAGAACATAGACCTCAGACGTGACCTTCCACTTCCGACTGTTTATCGTCATTTAATGCAAGTCTATATCCACAAACTTTCTTAGCTCGTAAATCCATCATTTTCTCTCCCTTCCCATACTTCTTTTGCAATCTCTAGGGACCCATTCTGTTATTCTTAATGCCCATCTATTATTTGTTTTTCCCATTATATGCCCTGCTTATGTCCATTTCTTTATATCATATGTTAAAATACCCTCTACTTTATTTTGCTCTTGTATCCATGTTGGTCTTTTCTGGCTGTTAGCGTTATTTCCACTATTATTTTTTCCTTAGCTCTTTGATTTGTAACTAGCTTATGTTCTATAGCTTTAGCGAGGCTTCATGTTTCCGATGCATAAGTTAATACTTGTAGGACCATCTTATTAGATACTTTTCTTTTTAAAGAAAGTGGCATTTCACTTTTCATAATCACATTTTGTTTACCAAAAGCTCTCCATTTCATGCTTATCCTTATTTTGATTTCAGTCCCATGTCCTAGGGAAACACCTAATGTCTGTCTTAAGTTAGTATATTCATTAAAAATCTCTAGAGGTTCATCATAAACCTTATTTGTTGTCCCTCTGCATTTCCATTGAACAGTTTTTTAGTATTGCCCATATTAATTTTTAGTCCTACATTTCTGCTTTTTTTTTATAAAAGTCTTCATTATCTTTTGCAATTCTTCCCATGATTCACTAAACACAACTATATCATCAGCAAATCATAAGTTGTTAAGGTATTCCCCATTAACGTTAATTCCTACATTTCCCTATCTAAATTCTCTAAAACTTCTTCGAGGCATGCGGTGAATAATTTAGGAGAGAAGGTTTCTCCCTGTTTAACTATAATAAAGATTCAGATATTCCTTGTCTTTGAATGTCTTTCATTACTGCTACAGTTTTGACAGAATCAAAAGCTTTTTCATTGTCTATAAATTTCATTTATAGTGGTTTGTCATACTTGTCGATTATTACATTCACTGGTCAATTACAAGGATATGGTTAGTTGTTGAAAACCTACTTCTAAAGCCTGAAGTTCTTTTGGTTGAATAAAGTTTAGCTGTCTTTCTTTTAACCCTAATATAATCTTTGTAAATATTGCAATGTATATATATAGATATATATATATATATATATATATATATATATATATATATATATATATATATATATATATATATACTCACATATATATACATATATATATTATGTATATATCTATGTATATGTATATATGTATGTATGTATATATATATATATATATATATATATATATATATATATATATATATATATATATATATATATATATATATATATATATCAACCAAAAATGAGATTTGATATCACATTTTAACCTTTGGAATATATATCTACTGAAATTTATCGTCATGATAAATGTTTCTGGCTGAGAGAGGACTCAGACGAAACAATCACAAGCAGTAAGAGAGGTAGAAGCTCCTTTCAAATCCGCTGTACATATTCCAGTCAAATTCAGGAATGAGTTTCCAATAGGTGGATATTTATGATCATCTCTCAGTAACATACATAGCTTTTAATAGAATTAGGGTTCGGATCTTTGTCCAGTCTAAAGCATTTATTTTGAAAAGAATTTTCAGTGCATATATATTCCCAAGGTTAACATTCAATATTAAATCTTATTTGTGTAAGTCTATGAAATTATCATTATTATTATCAGTATTAGTAATATTAAATCAATATTAATAAAAGTAATGATAATATCTAGTTTCTTTATATTATTATTAT
>NC_090725.1:24261056-24288556 GCF_036898095.1 Palaemon carinicauda | reverse complement strand
GGTGGAGGGAAGCGAGCTGTGAAGGATGTGGGTACACGTGACCAAGCCTGACCAATAGGACAGCGGTCAGGCCAATCCCCCCTACCCGCTCCCCCCCCCCCCCTCAATTGGGGGTCAAGTGGGGTTGATCTACCCAGGGAAAACTTGGGATGTTCTTCGTGACTCAGCCTCCATAAGGAGAGCATCTCCCTTTCTTTACTCAACGTCTTTGAGGGAAACACCATCGCTCTTCACCCTCAAGACATCAGGGAGGCAGGACCTCTGTCTACATCTTTCCATAAGGGAAGGATACCAGTGTCCTTTTTACTAAAGGTAAGGTGTCTGATTTTGAGATTCTCAATATCCTTACCCAACCTCCCATCCATCCTTATCACACCCCATTTTTCCCTATCCTCTAAAGAAATCCTACCCACTGAACCTTTTATCCTATCCCCTATACCCAGACCACGTGTGCTGTTTAGTCCTAGTTTTAATTAATTCACCCTGTGACAGTGTTGATTCCCATGTGTAACGTTTAAATCCCTAAGCTTGGCATTTTCATTTAATTTGCTTAAAAGTTTTAACCACACGACTTCATCGTGTTCCCAGCCGGTAGAAGTAAGTGTGCTGTTAATAATTCAATTTATTTCCCCTTCCAGGGAACGTTGATTGCTGTGCTGGAGTTTCATCCACGGCCAACCAAACTCCACCCGAAGCTCCTCGTGGCATAAATTATATATACAATATAAATAATTAGCTGTTGTGCTCCCCTTTTCTTTTATTAATTTTTATTTAAATATTATTGTAAATACATATATTTGTCAGTATTCCTTGTATCATTGCTGACTGGCGACCTACCATTATTATTTGTTTGTTATGGCCCTTGAGTCCCTTAAGCAAGGCCGGACTCGAACCAGTGGCCTGTAACATATTGGCGACCTTGCCAGGATTCGCTAAGACAGTAATTTCAAATTAATTTTGTTAAAAGTCAAATTCCCCCCTTTTTCTGTCTTTAGCGACTTGACGAACCTCAATTTAATTTCAAGTAAATTATATAATCACTGGAGTTGGAACCGTGGAAGAAAACAGCAAAAGCATTCTATTCTCATTGTTAAAGTTTTGTGTTTATTAGTGAGTGTGTTCGCACCGCGAACCCTTTTGTTTTGAAAACCGCGTGGTATATTAAAATTTTAGTCCTATTGTTTAGCAGGATAGCCAACCGCGTTCTGAGAAGAATTTGTGTTCTTTTTTCTGAGTGTTTATTATCATAGTGGTTAAAATTTTCCATTTATTAAAACATTATGCATTAAGTGAATGTGTTATTTTGTGTTTTTTTTTTTTTTAAAAAGTGAAGTGAAACTTACGAAATTTTAGGACAAAAAACCGTGGCAGGCTGAGCACGTGTTCATTTCAAAACATGGCCAACCTGATATAACTCAGCCCATCGCCGTGTTTCCGAACGAAGCCAAGGTATTGTCTGTTATTATTACCTTTGTCAATTGTTTACCAATTCTATGCAGACCCGAGATTTTAGTCGAATTTCGTTGTATTCACGCACATCAATCGTTTAATTTTGTGCATGGAATGTTTTATCATTTATCTTTAGTGCCAGGGCACCAGCCTCCCGTTGAGATACTACCGCTAGAGAGTTATGGGGTCCATTGACTGGCCAGACAGTACTACTTTGGATCCTTCTCTCTGGTTACGGTTCATTTTCCCTTTTGCCTACACACACCGAATAGTCTGGCATATTCTTAACATATTCTCTGCTGTCCTCATACACCTGACAACACTTAAGATTACCAAACAATTCTTCACCCAAGGGGTTACTGCTCTGTAATTTTTCAGTGGCCACTTTCCTCTTGGTAAGGGTAGAAGAGACTCTTTAGCTATGGTAAGCAGCTCTTCTAGGAGAAGGAAACTCCAAAATCAAACCATTGTTCTCTAGTCTTGGGTAGTGCCATAACCTCTGTACCATGGTCTTCCACTGCCTTGAGTTAGAGTTCTCTTGCTTGAGGGTACACTCGGGCACACTATTCTATCTTATTTCTCTTCATCTTGTTTTGTTAAAGGGTTTATAGTTTATATAGGAGATATTTATTTTAATGTTGTTACTCTTAAAAATTTAATTTTCCTTTTTTTTTCCTTTCCTCACTGAGCTATTTTCCCTGTTGGAGCCCCTGGGCTTATAGCATTGTGCTTTTCCAACTAGGGTTGTAGCTTAGCAGTAAATAATAATAATAATAATAGGATACAGACTAGTCTCATATCGGAACTTTCGGCTTACGATTCACATAAACGTTTTACGGCAGTGAGGCATAATTCTGTAGAGTAACGGTAAGACCACGTGGCGTTCCTTATTTCGATTTTGTTTTCTTTTGATAGTAAGGGTTCTTAATTTCATTTTATTACTTTCGTGGGATATTATTTTCATGTACATTATTGATAGGGATAAATTTTTCATTCATATATATTGTTCAGTGAGTGATTGTTTAATTTCGTGTTAAAACTAAGTGAATTGAAATTTACGAAATTTTAGGAAGAAACCGTGGTAGACTAAAACACGTGTTAATTTCCTGTGTTGGTAACCGTAAACACATCGTGGAGATTCCAATTTTTTCCTTATGACTGGCACAGAAGGGTCACACATCGTGGAGATTCCATTTTTTTTCCTTAAGTCTAGCATAGGAGGGTCACACATCGTGGAGATTCCATTTTTTTCCCTTAAGTCTAGCATAGGAGGGTCACACATCGTGGAGATTCCATTTTTTTTCCTTAAGACTAGCATAGGAGGGTCACAAATCGTGGAGATTCCATTTTTTTCCTTAAGACTAGCATAGGAGGGTCACACATCGTGGAGATTCCATTTTTTTCCTTAAGACTAGCATAGGAGGGTCACACATCGTGGAGATTCCAATTTTTTTCCTTAAGACTAGCATAGGAGGTCACACATCGTGGAGATTCCAATTTTTTTCCTTAAGACTAGCATAGGAGGGTCACACATCGTGGAGATTCCAATTTTTTTCCTTAAGACTAGCAAAGGAGGGTCACACATCGTGGAGATTCCATTTTTTTTCCTTAAGACTAGCATAGGAGGGTCACACATCGTGGATATTCCATTTTTTTTCCTTAAGTCTAGCATAGGAGGGTCACACATCGTGGAGATTCTATTTTTTTTCCTTAAGTCTAGCATAGGAGGGTCACACATCGTGGAGATTCCATTTTTTTTCCTTAAGTCTAGCATAGGAGGGTCACACATCGTGGAGATTCCATTTTTTTTTCCTTAAGTCTAGCATAGGAGGGTCACACATCGTGGAGATTCCATTTTTTTTCCTTAAGTCTAGCATAGGAGGGTCACACATCGTGGAGATTCCATTTTTTTCCTTAAGACTAGCATAGGAGGGTCACACATCGTGGAGATTCCATTTTTTTCCTTAAGACTAGCATAGGAGTCACACATCGTGGAGATTCCAATTTTTTTCCTTAAGACTAGCATAGGAGGTCACACATCGTGGAGATTCCATTTTTTTTCCTTAAGACTAGCATAGGAGGGTCACACATCGTGGAGATTCCAATTTTTTTCCTTAAGACTAGCAAAGGAGGGTCACACATCGTGGAGATTCCATTTTTTTTCCTTAAGACTAGCATAGGAGGGTCACACATCGTGGAGATTCAATTTTTTTTCCTTAAGACTAGCATAGGAGGGTCACACATCGTGGAGATTCCATTTTTTTCCCTTAAGACTAGCATAGGAGGGTCACACATCGTGGAGATTCCATTTTTTTTTTCTTAAGACTAGCATAGGAGGGTCACACATCGTGAAGATTCAATTTTTTTTCCTTAAGACTAGCAAAGGAGGGTCACACATCGTGAAGATTCCATTTTTTTTTCCTTAAGACTAGCATAGGAGGGTCACACATCGTGGAGATTCAATTTTTTCCTTAAGACTAGCATAGGAGGGTCACACATCGTGGAGATTCCATTTTTTTCCTTAAGACTAGCATAGGAGGGTCACACATCGTGGAGATTCCAATTTTTTTCCTTAAGACTAGCATAGGAGGGTTACACATCGTGGAGATTCCAATTTTTTTCCTTAAGACTAGCATAGGAGGGTCACACATCGTGGAGATTCCATTTTTTTCCTTAAGACTAGCATAGGAGGGTCACACACCGTGGAGATTCCATTTTTTTTCCCTTAAGACTAGCATAGGAGGGTCACACATCGTGGAGATTCCATTTTTTTTTCCTTAAGACTAGCACAGAGGGTCATTCATTGTTGTGATTCCATTTATTTATGACTAGCATAGAGGGTCATTCATTGTTGTGATTCCATTTTTATATGACTAGCATAGAGGGTCATTCATTGTTGTGATTCCATTTTTATATGACTAGCATAGAGGGTCATTCATTGTTGTGATTCCATTTTTATATGACTAGCATAGAGGGTCATTCATTGTTGTGATTCCATTTTTATATGACTAGCATAGAGGTTCACCCATTGTTGTGATTCCAATTTTTTAAAGACTAGCATTGAGATTCACCCATTGTTGTGATTCCAATTTTTTAAAGACTAGCATAGAGATTCACCCATTGTTGTGATTCCATTTTTTATGATTAGCATAGAGATTCACCTATTGTTGTGATTCCATTTTTTTTCCTATTTGTACTAGCATAGAGATTCACCCATTGTGGTGATTCCATTTCTTACTAGTATAAAGGTTCACCCATAGTTGTGATCTCATTTTTTCCCTGACTACCCCAGAGGGTCACCTACTGTATAGTTGTGATTCCGTTTTAATTGTGTAGTACAGTTGTCATATATATATCGTTACTTGTTTGGACGAATTACAACCGAACAGCCTAAGCTCACCCATTGTCGTGGCCCTGGTTTTCAAGTTAGGCTCTTGTTCAATTACTTGCAAGGCTTGCTATTTGGTGATAATTCTTTCTTGAAAGGCATTTTTCTCAGCCATTGTGCATTTTGCCCAGTCTCCGGTAACTATAAGCAATTAATGCTGAGGGCCTCGCTCCAACTCATCCCATCCATTAGTGTCACAGAACTGACACAATTCTTTTATTGGTATGGCTTCCTAGCCACATTTCAGAAGGACGAAGGTTCCCACTTCATGGCAGAGGAGTCACGACCTCTGACCATACTCATAATTCATTTTTGGCTTCACCAGGTGCAAGCAGGAATTCCCAACTGTGGGATTTACTTGAATTTCTTCCAGACATGGGATAAACTCCAAACTCAAGAGAATGAGCTCTCAGGCATGGGCTCATCTCTTGAGCATCTTGGATCCTATTGTGCGGACCAAAAGTTCCCGCTGACATTCCTAAAGGACCGTAATCCTCTAAACTACTTGACTGAGCTACGTAATGGGAATAAAGGGCTCATGAGGTGCGGCATAGACCTCCAGAACTACAACTGAAAGGTCAAGCGCCTAAAGAACTCGTATGAGAGAGATGTGTTCTCCCGGCATTAGTGCCCAATGCACAGTGCCATGTCCATAGCGTAGCCATAGTCAGTAGGTAAATTTAGTTTGTATGAAAAAATATTTATTGGCCTTGGTGTCTCCCCAGGTAGATAAACTTGAGGAGCCATCTTGGCATCATTATTTTTATTTAATTCATTTTCATATATTTATTTTATCCTTTTTTTGCATATATGCAAATTTTCTTTAATTTTATGCCTACCACTGCACTAGGTCACTTAACTTTAACCATCTTTTACATTTTAATTTTCAATTTTGCATTTTTTAATTTTTTCAGTTGCTGCCTCACAGCCAGCATACTTATTTCTATGTGGCACTTAAAATTAATTTACTGTCAAAATAACGTAAAATGGTGACCCTAGTTGCAGCTTAGATATTTATCCATCATCGTGGTGAGACTCACTGAGGGAGGAATCATTAAGGCTAGTGGCTTCAGCCCTTGCTTGCAGAGTTCTTGTCCTGTTTTAGGACAAAATCTCTGCTAAAATGGGGGGCTGTTAGTAATGGCGGTCATTTCGCCACCTTTTTCAAATAACAAAAGACCCCGCCAGCAAGCATGAGTCAAAATGCCACGAGTTTTGGGACCTTACCCAGAGTCTCACCCCCCTCCAACCATCCTATACCAGTCTACTCCCCCTGAGATCTCAATTTCAGCTACCTTCGAGTCACGTGACAACATCAAGGTCCCAGGTAAAGGGAAGCGAGCTGTGAAGGATGTGGGTACACGTGACCAAGCCTGACCAATAGGACAGCGGTCAGGCCAATCCCCCCTACCCGCCCCCCCCCCTCAATTGGGGGTCAAGTGGGGTTGATCTACCCAGGGAAAACTTGGGATGTTCTTCGTGACTCAGCCTCCATAAGGAGAGCATCTCCCTTTCTTCACTCAACGTCTTTGAGGGAAACACCATCGCTCTTCACCCTCAAGACATCAGGGAGGCAGGACCTCTGTCTACATCTTTCCATAAGGGAAGGATACCAGTGTCCTTTTTACTAAAGGTAAGGTGTCTGATTTTGAGATTCTCAATATCCTTACCCAACCTCCCATCCATCCTTATCACACCCCATTTTTCCCTATCCTCTAAAGAAATCCTACCCACTGAACCTTTTATCCTATCCCCTATACCCAGACCACGTGTGCTGTTTAGTCCTAGTTTTAATTAATTCACCCTGTGACAGTGTTGATTCCCATGTGTAACGTTTAAATCCCTAAGCTTGGCATTTTCATTTAATTTGCTTAAAAGTTTTAACCACACGACTTCATCATGTTCCCAGCCGGTAGAAGTAAGTGTGCTGTTAATAATTCAATTTATTTCCCCTTCCAGGGAACGTTGATTGCTGTGCTGGAGTTTCATCCACGGCCAACCAAACTCCACCCGAAGCTCCTCGTGGCATAAATTATATATACAATATAAATAATTAGCTGTTGTGCTCCCCTTTTCTTTTATTAATTTTTATTTAAATATTATTGTAAATACATATATTTGTCAGTATTCCTTGTATCATTGCTGACTGGCGACCTACCATTATTATTTGTTTGTTATGGCCCTTGAGTCCCTTAAGCAAGGCCGGACTCGAACCAGTGGCCCGTAACAATATATATATATATATATATATATATATATATATATATATATATATATATATATATATATATATATATATGAGAATGCAAAATAAACTAAAATAGTACCAGTTAAGAAAATGTAAAATATACTAAAATACTACCTGTTAAGAGAATGCAAAATAAACTAAAATACTACCAGTTAAGAGAATGCAAAATAAACTAAAATATTACTAGTTAAGAGAATACAAATTAAACTAAAATACTACTAGTTAAGAGAATGCAAAACAAACTAAAATACTACCAGTTAAGAGAATGCAAAATAAACTAAAATACTACCATTAACAGAATGCAAAATAAACTAAAATCTACCAGTTAAGAGAAGGTAAAATAAATTAAGATACTAGCAGAGAAGAGAATGAAAATTAAACTAAAGTACTACCAGTTAAGAGAATGCAAAATACTCGTAATCTAAAATACTACTAGTTAGGAAAATGAAAAAATAAACTGAAATGCTACCAGTTAAGAGAATGTAAAATAAACTAAAATACTAATAGTTAAGAGAATGCAAAATAAACTAAAATACTACCAGTTAAGAGAATGCAAAATAAACTAAAATACTACCAGTTAAGAAAATGAAAAATAAGCTAAAGTAATACCAATTAAGACAATGCAAAATAAACTAAAATACTGCTTGTTAAGAGAATGCAAATTAAACTGAAATACTACCAGTTAAGGGAATGCAAAATAAACTAAAATACTACCAGTTGGGAGAATCCAAAATAAACTGACTAAAATACTACCAGTTAAAAGAATGAAAAATAAACTAAAACAATACCAATTAAGAGAATGAAAAGTAAACTAAAATACTACTAGTTAAGAAAATGCAAAATGAACGAAGATACTACCAATTAAGGGAATGCAAAATAAACTAAAATACTACCAGTTAAGAGAATGAAAAATAAACTAAAATAATACCAATTAAGAGAATGTAAAATAAAATAAAATACTACCAGTTCAGATAATGAAAAATAAACTAAAATAATAACAATTAAGAGAATGTAAAATAAACTAAAATACTACCAGTTAAGATAATGAAAAATAAACTAAAAATAATACCAGTTAAGAGAATGGAAAATCAACTGAAATACTACCAAAATAAACTAAAATACTTCCAAGTAAGAGAATGAAAAATAAACTAAAATACAATCAGTAAAGAGAATTCAAAATTAATTAAGATACCAGCAGTTAAGAGAATGCAAAATAAACTAAAATACTACCAGTCAAGAGAATGCAAATTAAAAGGTCTCAACGCATCTAACAATAATTTCTCTCCACAAAAGCTTAATATTTGTCGTTAAAGGATCAAATAACCCTTTGGACCACTTCCCAGAACCCATAACGCCGCAGCATCATGCTGGACTAAAGCAATCATGAAGCTTTGTCCTGGAACCAAGGCACGTCCCCCTGCCTGCCTTCAAGATCTCGCAATTGCTCGCGCTCCTTCACTTATTCATGGAATTGCAACGCTTCTGGAACTAATCTGTTTCAAATCCTTGCCAACCGCTTTGAGGTATCTCATGCTTGTTGTTTAAGTTCGCCAAAGTCTGCACTTCCTCTGGGATCCCTTTATTATATTCGAAATTCCGATGATATTATTGTTTTAGAAAGTGTTATATTACAGAATCAATGTTTTAGAAAACGTTAGATTAAGAAATTAATGTTTTAGAAAGCGTTGGGTTACAGAAAATATTAATAAAATCAAGTATTTATTCAAGAGGAGTAACCTAAGGAATATATTCATGTATCTCTATTCAATAAATGTTGGAAAAAGTAAAGTTGAAGGCCTGAAATGATTACATAATGAGGCTGTAAAACAACAAACTATTTATTCAAGAGGACTAAGTCAAGGAATATATTCGTGTATCTCTATTCAATAAATGTTGGAAGAAATGAGGTTGAAGGCCTGAAATTATTACATAATGAGGCTGTAATACAATAAACTATTTATTCAAGAGGAGTAACTTAAGGAATATATTCATGTATCTCTATTCAATAAATGTTGGAAAAAGTATAATTGAAGGCCTGAAATGATTACATAATGAGGTTGTAATACAATAAACTATTTATTCAAGAGGAGTAAGTTAAGGAATATATTCGTGTATCTCTATTCAATAAATGTTGGAAAAGTAGAGTTGTAGGACTGAAATAATGACATACTGAGGCTGATATTAATTTCCCGTCACCCTTTCATGACCGAGATTTTATTTGTTGCTCTAAAATCTATTATAAATATTAACCCATTTTTTCCTATACAAAGAAGAGAGTAAACCCAAAAGAAAACACCTTTATCCTAAAAAAAAGTTGCTCTCATTTAAGAAAATAACGTAAGAAATTAATTAATTTTCCAAAAATTTATTCATTTTCCAAAAATTCATTTAGTTCCAAAAAAATCAGTTATGTTCTAATAATTCAGCCATTTTCCAAAAATTCATTCATTTTCAAAAAAATCAACCACTTTCCAAAAATTCCTTCATATTCCAAAAATTCAATTATTTTCTAAAAATTATTCATTTCCCAGACATTCAATCATGGCTTACATAAAGACAAATGATATATGAAAATAACTTTGAGGTAGGGAAAAATAACGCCCATATTTTGAAGCATGGGACGTCATATCAAGGAAGCGAACAGCATAATTTGAATGAGAATGTTTCAATAGAATATACAAAGATTTTAGGAACCTTCATGGAATTATACGAAGAAGGAATAGAATAGACTTTATTCAGGAGAATAAATCAAGGAATAGACTTGTTTTACTAGTTAACAAACGTTGGAAGACACTGTTATGTATTTTGTACTATAATACCACATACGCTACGTGAATTGAGAGTAATCTCAATTGCATTGCATTGATAGAACATGTATTAAGATTAATTATAAGTGTAGTGGCGTATATTAGGAAGGATTTAATCGTTTATTAGGTACCTCAAAGAAAGGATTTGATTCTTCTTACTTTTGTATTATAGTAGGATCCAGTCATTTAAGAGTGAAGCTCATTTATTATTTTCATATCTTTTATACAAAAGTCACGAGTCAGAAATACTAGGAGTAGCAAATATAAAATAGAGGTAAAGTTGAAAGAATGAAAATATCACTAAATGAATCTTGGAATGATTTTCTCTCCTCTTGAATGAGATTCTGTTCTCTACTCCAAACTGGGAGCTATGACAGACTGTCTAAGGTCTGGGTAATCTGTGTGTGTGTGTGTGCTAATCCAAATGTATTCTAAGCAATTTCCCATAAGTCACCTTCCATGCCAGTTTATTTACAATTGTTTATATTGTTGTTTGCTAACGTAGTTAATATAATGGAAATAAAATTAAAAATGTATATACTAGTTCATACTACCGCATTCTTTGCATTTAAATTGCTCAGAAAATCTGTTAGTTGATTAAAAAAGAGCAAAATGCTCTCTAGAGGGGTTTTGCTTCAATTAGTGGTGTAACTTTACCCATGAAATATGAAAGCAGATTATCATACGAAAGTAATTTCCCAATCAGTGATATAACTTAAATCATAAATAACTTGAATAACTTTATCTAAAACAAAAAAGAATAAGAATATATATAATGAAAATATCTCTTTTTTTTAAATTACGAAAAAACTAAATGCGTTGAAAATTATAAAACAAAAATATATGCAAGAGATTTGAGTGAGAATCTGGAAATTTATAAACAAATATAAAATAAAAAATCTTAGTTATTCATAAACCATGTGAAAGCTGTAAACAACTTTTTGTCGTAATTGAATTTTCAAATTATTCAAACAAGTATCTACTGTAGAATAAGATTATAAATAAAAACATAATTTACAAATGAATAAAAAAATTACCCTGGTCCCTAAGTCTCAGCATCAAAAGTTAAAAACGACTTTAATTTCATCTACGTTGATTAATGAAAATTTTCCAAAATGGTCCAAAAAATGGATTTCATTAAAGGAAAAATCACTTGCTATAAACCATGATGTGAAAATCCACCGATGCAGTCAAAGAATCTGAGGTGTACATTTGGAGCAATTCCAGTTTTTATCGACAGCGACGGTAAAGAAATCTCTTTCTCATCTTCCATTCCTCTGCAGAGACCGGGAGGCTCTGCTTTTACACCTTCCTCTCTTCCCCTTAAAAGGGGAGTCTTATGCCACCCACCTCTCAAAAGTAGGAACCTTTATGTATCACCATTGCAAATTTCAGCAAATATTAATGAGGTGAGGCTGCTAACATCATATCTTTACATATGAACATTATTTTTTTTATTGTATGTTGATCTAAGTATAAAAAGTTGATAATTTGTTTTGGGGGGGATTTATAACAAAGAAGCCATTTCCATTGTTTCTTAATAAAAAAAAATACAAGTATTATAGGTAAGGCTGTTAACATTATAGCCTTTCATCTGGAAATTCAAATGATCCTTTTTATCTAATATGTATTTTCATGAAATGGTAATTTAAGTGTAAAAAGTTGATCATTTAATTTTTATAGAATGATAATCTAAACATAAAAACTTGATAATTTATCTTTGGAATGTATAACAAAGTAGTCCTTTTGATCGTTTCTTTATCAGAAAAAATAATAAAAGCCTTTTAAATAATTTTCAAAAAGCTTTCTGAAGATCAAGAGTTGGGGTGGACTCGTAGCAGCTCAGAAGTTCTATTCATGGGCTACTTCCCCCGGAGGAGAAGCCATATAAAGAATTTTTTGAACTGTTAATTATCGACCTTGTCAGGAAAAGATTCAAATGTTTAGTTGAGACGTTTAGAATTATAAGAGCTAGTTTCTGAATACAAATTACAATTATTTTCATTATCTGTGGAATTTACCTTTTCCTTCAATTAAGCTTTCTTGTATAATTTCTCTTTCGTCTTCTTTTTTCTTTTTTTAGTAACTTCAATGAAAGACTAAATATATAAATGTATATTTCGCTTTGGTATAATGACGAAATATATGCATTGAGAAGAGGTGATTTTTTCATATATACAGTATATATATATATATATATATATATATATATATATATATATATATATATATATATATATATATATATAAATATATATATATATATATATATATATATATATATATATATATATATATATATATGAATAATATATATATGTGTGTGTGTTTGTGTGTGTATGTGTGTGTATACATATAACCTTACATTTCATACCATGAACTAAAAAAGGGAAGATAATTTTCAGCTACATCTAGATTATTTTTCAGTATTTTCATCCTGGCATTGTAAGTCTGGCTGTTGCTCAAGGATGCGTCTTCACAACCCTCTGCAAAGGGAATAAACTTTTATCTGATTTAGAGGGTTAACAGGGGAGGAAGCGAAGGAGCATTCCAGGAAGGAAGATTAGTTTGAATATATATCAAATTATTTATGCAATTCCCCAGGACGTTTAGTTAGTGGGAGAGCTGGAGGTGATTTTGCATATTTTTTCATATCTCTCTCCCTTCATGCAGATTGCGTCAGCAAATACATTTAATGTCATATAATGTCTGTTTATGTTAAATCGTGGTAGGGTTCCGAGAAGTGTAGAATATATAATTTTCAATCATGATTTCCGGTATTCAGCAAACACAAAATAAAAAAAATATGTGTAAAATGATATTGTGAATTCCAGATAGATACATAAATTATATACACTGGAAATCCAGATACTAGTGGGAGCCACTTTAATATTCCAGCATTTTGTATATGAGGTCCATATTCTATATGAAGAATAGATCATAAAATGATTCAATAGGTTCCTGGGAAGAAAAACACTTCCAGCTATTATAATTAACTCCGTTTCATATTCTTTTGCATCTCTCTCATATATATATATATATATATATATATATATATATATATATATATATATATATATATACATATATATATATATATATATATACATATATATATACACACACACACTCTATATATATATATATATATATATATATATATATATATATATATATATATATATATATATTTATATACAGACATATATATATATATATATATATATATATATATATATATATATATATATATATATATATATATATATACATATATATGTATATATATACTGTATATATATATATGTATATGTATATTTATGTATATATACATATGGTAATTTTACACATTTAGACGTGTTTTTTATATTCATAAAAGCCATATATTATATTCCTCCGAATATCTGAATATTCTCTTCCTCAGTATCAGAGCCAAAAGGCGGAATCAACTCAGAGATAGTAGCTTCTGATCGTCCAGGGAGTCGATCCCGGGCCGAAGAAACTGAGGTTCCATTAACTTAGCAACTCAGAGACGAAGAGAGTTTCTTGGGCTCTGGTTCAATTTCTTTTAGATGATTCCCCCTTGATGAAAAATTATAAATGGTTATTAAGGGTTAAATGTTATTAAGATCAGGAGATAGCTAATTCCACTTTCAATTGGAGAGAGAGAGAGAGAGAGAGAGAGAGAGAGAGAGAGAGAGAGAGAGAGAGAGAGAAATTTTCCAATAAGTAGGATTTTCTCTTATGGCTTTATGTAAAAAGGAGGATTTTCATTTCTAATCTGTAAATCATCACAAAAGAAATGGATTATAATCCTATATAACCTAATAATAACAATCATCCCTTTGCAATCTTTGCCACAGGGAAGCTGAATGAACCATAAAGTTTCTTTATAATACCAAAAGAGTATAGATTAAACATCTAAACAATAAAAACTGCTTTTTATAAAACAATATTTTACATCAAAAGCTCCTTGGCTGTTAGAAAGAAACGTTCCCCTAAATTTCCCACAGAATTAAATGACCTGTATTGTTTAAGGAAACATTTCCCAAACCATAAACAAAGGGAGCTTCTGTAGTTTTGTTTTGTTAATCAAATGAGCAGGGAAAACCTCGAGGGATGGAGAAGTGTTTTCCAAGATACTTCGTCTGCTTTGTAATTTCTAGGAATGGAAGATTTGCGATAAGTTTAACCACTTTAGGGAAACATATATTTTCTATTATGGAATATATGTCTTTATGTGTTTCTCTGTTTTACCTTTCTATATGAAATAAAGTTATTTGTTGAAATAAATGTAATATGCCATAACAGACAAATTCACAAGCTATGAAAATGAAGGTTGATAAACGTTTGGGGCCAGCCAGAAGGACATAATTCGCATGCCAATTAAAAGAATTTAATATGGAGTTTCTCAGGTACTCTTGGTCATGAAATAAAGAAATGCCACTTGTTGATCAGCGATATTATCTTCAAAGGTGAATGAAAACTAGTGAACTAAGTGAATTTACTCTAAAATACAAGGAAATAAAAATCAAATACAAGGAGAATCCCACGATTAAAAATATGTTATGTAACGTTGTAAGTAGAAAATCATCAATGGAGTCAGGTAACCTCAGTGTCTGCCTCTCTCTTTCCTCTCTCTCTCCTCTCTCTCTCTCTCTCTCTCTCTCTCTCTCTCTCTCTCTCTCTCTCTCTCTCTCTCTACACACACACACACACACACACACACACACACACACACACATATATATATATATATATATATATATATATATATATATATATATATATATACATATATACATACATATATATATATACATACATATATATATATATATATATATATATATATATATATATATATATATATATATATATATATATATATGTATATATATATATATACATATATATTCTTGTCACGCTAAGCTCTCCCCGCCCCTTTTGTAGGTAGGAGAGAGAGAGTGAGAGAGAGAGAGAGAGTAGTCATTCGCTGGAGAGAAGGTGTTGTGTGTACGAGTGCGTGAGTGTTCATACCTATCTAAGTACGTGAGTGTTCATACCTATCTAAATATTCAGCTGTGAGTTTTGACAGGTCACATACACTAGTATAGAATAAAATTCAAGTTGATAATTTAAGAAGTTTAAATTTGAAAACAACTGGTAAGAGTAAAGGTAACGTTGTAAATAACATAGAGAAAGTCAGTGATTCATAATCCACAACAGGTCTATAGAATGGCTTTACATAAGTGCATCTTCCAGACGCTATAACAAGATAAAACAAAATAGTCAAAATTAAGTACAAGTTGATTCAAGGAATGCAAATACTGAAAATCTTTTCAATTTCCAGTTGGTTGCATGATGTGTAGCAAATCTCTCAAAATACTTTAGACGTCCAGTAATGTTCTGGTAATGAAGTCATTGCACATATCTTAAATTGTAGCCCATCTTTAATAAGTAAAGTGGTAACCACTTTAGAAAATATACCCTTTATATCATCTGTAGGAAGACAAAACTGATGATGATACAGTCTTTATTCTTTTGAAATTTTAAACTTTCCCTTTTTTTCGTGAACAACGTGGGAAATATTATTTTTCTAATCTTCCCAATCTATGAGAGATTGCTCTACAATTTCAGTTTCATTAGAGGTATTTTTGTGCCTACAGCGTCTTCTTTTCAAATTCCAGCTTCTTGTATTACCGACCTCTTGGGTTTTATTCGGAAATGTTACTGGTTATGAGAAGGTGATTCGACTATACTGTAATTCCTTTAATATTGTTTGTGGGCTTTCAACGTCAAAAGTGAGTAAATATAATGCTAGTATGTGTAAAGATATCTTGTCGTTCCAACGGTTTGATATGTTTAATTAAATCTACACCTTTGAAGAAAAATTCATTAACATCACTTTGAAATATTACGACAAGGAAAACACTCCAATGGGATAAAAGGGAATCAAAAGCTGTTTCCCCGAGAGCCAAAGCAGCTGAATCTCATTATGCATATAGATGTCTTCTTTGTCAGCAAACAATGTCGTAGTGGGAGAGGGAGGAAGAAGCGATGAATATGATTAAGTTTAGGTCATTATACAAATAGCATTTGTCACAGATTCTCAATAGATATGCCGAAATGTTTGTGATGGGCTTTTTGTAACGTCCTTGCCTGGTGATCGCCAGATCCTTTGGACGCTGCAACTGCACCATCCTTGTGAGCTAATGATGGGGTGTTTTGAGAGAGCCTATAGGTCTACTTGCTGAGTCATCAGCAGCCTTTGCCTGACCCTCCCTGGTCCTAGCTTAGATGGGGCAGGGGCTTGGGCGCTGATCATATGTATATATGGTTAGTCTCTAGGGCATTGTCCTGCTTTATAGGGTAATGGCACTGTCCCTTGCCTCTGCCATTCATGAGTGGCCTTTAAAACCTTTAAAACTGGTTCTATAATATTTTTCCCCTGGGCTTCTTTCCCTGCCAGATAGTAGTGCCAAAACATTTTACACATTAACACCTCTGCAGAATTCATAAATTTAGTATTATCCATCCAACGTTAACTATTGAATGTGGACACCGATGCAGCAGAGAATATATTGTCTAGCTGAAACTTGTTTAATCTCTAATAATCACTATAGTCTTGAGAATTTTGCTTTATATACAAAAGTAGAAATGGTATACTGGTAAACAGTATATCATCATATATTAGGAAAGATATTTTTATTTTTGTAGACAGCCAAAGTGCATTAAAATCATTGAAGGCTAAAGAACCTCGTTATAAATCTGTTGTATATAAATGTAGAAATTTGGTTTATAATATTCACTTAAATAATAGTAAAGTTGAATTTATATGTATACCTTCCCATGCAAATATATATCATAATGATATTGCAGATAAGTTAGCTAAACAGGGGGCAGAAAAACATGGAAGTGATATTTTTTAATAAATAATTCTTGATAGTATTGAAAGTCATATAAGATCAGTTAGAAATCAAAATGAGCTATTAACTATTAAGCTATTACTGGAAGAGTGAAGTAGTTGTTTATATCATTATTTGAAAATTTCTGAAGGAACAAATGTAACTCATGGAAAACGATCTACTTTGTTTGATAGTTGGGTTATGAGACTTAGATTAGGATATAAGTATTATTGGGAATTTGATAAAGACAAAAATGTACCTTGTAAATTTTGTAAACAAGACAAAAGTCATAAGTTGTATCATTACATTATGGAATGTAAAGAATTTGATGGAATCAGAAATTATTCCATTGCAGATCTGTATGAACAAGTATATTTTGTAATTAATAATAAAAAAAATAACTGATTTTATTAAAAAATGTAAGGGAAACCATATTGTATTTTAAAATAAAATAACTGTGTTATTGGGAAAGGGAAGATATAGGAACACTATACTTCCCTTTTGATGTAAATTATCAATAAAAAATTTTAATTTGAATTTGAATTTGAGCATACCATCATACTTAGGAATTTATAACTGAAATGTATCTATCAACAATTTTTTCTTGCTTACTAGTGATCTTCCTATTGTTCTAAATAATATCTCATTAAGAAATGGAATTGGACTAATCTTATTCAGAAGCATCTGTTTCCCTGATAGATTAAAACAAATTCCATATATCATTATCTAATATCCATATATCTGTCAAAGTAAAGTGAAGTCCAGGCAGCTCTATCCATATTCAGAAGAGATTACAGTTTGAATTTAATATAGTATGATATAGCCATCAAAAACTTTATTAATTTTCACTCCTATTAAAGTAGCATAACTTCTTCATGACATCTCTCTCTCTCTCTCTCTCTCTCTCTCTCTCTCTCTCTCTCTCTCTCTCTCTCTCTCTCTCTCTGTCCATATTCAGAGGAAATTACAACTCCTACATGCTATTTTTGAAGAATATAAAAAAAAATAGTTTGATTTTAATATATTAGCCATTATAAACTATACTTACTTTTACATAACTTCTTCATAACCTCTCTCTCTCTCTCTCTCTCTCTCTCTCTCTCTCTCTCTCTCTCTCTCTCTCTCTCTCTCTCTCTCTCAAAAATATCGTCACTTTCAAAACGATGTTTGGTTTATGACTATCAGTCTGTTATAATTTGTATACTTTTGAGACAAACAAATATAACTCCAAGCACTTCTCCCCCCCCCCCACCTGTCTTAGAAAAGGGGGGGAACTCTTCTCACAAGAGATGGAATCGTGCCTCGCCTTCCTTTCTATCGGGGTTACGGCATCTCAAAGACTATGCCTCAGAAAGATAATCGTTAGACTAGAAACATTTGAGAAGACACGCTTTGGAGGAACCTGTTGGCTGGGGGATGGTGATTGAAGATCAAGAAGGAGGCAGAGAATTAGATGGGGAGATAAGATGAAAGTTGAAATTGAGAGATGATGGAAGAGGATGCCTTTGATTGAAGGCATTGGAGAGGGCGCATCAGGCAACCGACCCCTTAAGGTAGGGATGACAGGTAGAAAGAAGACCTTGTTTTGTTTAAAGATGATAAACTTAAATAATGGTTCATTTCCTAATTTTGAATTTACTTTTAATAACCGACAGACTAGACTTGCCTCTTTAATATAATTAGGCCATTTCAGGTAGTCTTATTTACCTTTTATTGATTAAACAGAAATTCTCATATTCCACTGCATACGATTGGTTTATGAATTGTAGGGAAATTTAGTTAACTATCTAACCCTTTTTAATTGGATGTCTTACTCTAAAACAAGCAATTGTCATACGAGCGATCAGTTAATTGTTTGTCTTTTCATCTATATAAGTGAAAGTTTTAATAAACCGAGGTTATATATTTTTTTTCTTACAGTGGTAGAAGTGGTGATATTAGATGATATTACTCTGGTATTCGTTTTCAGAATTACCTAACTCTTTACCTTCTAGTCATCCAGACATTTATCAGTCTTGTATAAAACAGATATTTTTGTTCAATAGATCTTATAAGAAAACACGGCTCAGAGAAGATTACGAACTAGAAGATGCGGAAAGTTTATCTACTGATATTTTTACTAGTCTTTTTTTAAAAAGATGAACAGTCAAGAGAGGATAAGAGGAATAGATTAATTTGGGAACAACGAAAGATCTCTATGTAAATCCCAATTATAGAATATTTGCTGTTGACTATAAAAGTCTATTGACCATTATTGAACACTACTATACCAATGATTTCTACTGATTTCCATTATATTTTAGAAAAATAAAGAAAATTAAACCATTTGACCTTATCACATACTATGAGTTATGCTAGTTAGTAATGTTATGTTAGTTATGGAATTTGATATGAGAAAAGAAACTTGTTGCAAACTGATATGAAATGAAATAAATAATTATGATAATATTTTAAATTAAAGATTAATTCACCAACAACTAAAATATCCTGATATTGAGTTCAATATTGATTTAAAACTCGTGTTGGAAATTTCTCCAGTTAGTAATTGCGCAGTGTCAAGGACAATTTCTAATATTTGTTCTCTTTTTTCTAAACAGAAAATCCCGCATGTTGGAATGTTCATTAAAAGAAAGCCTCATATTGAGGTAAAGGAACAAATTCTGTCCAGCGAACAAAGTTACAGGGAAATATTGTACAGAAACGATTTATGCAAACAATGTAAAGGACCAGATAGAATAAATGGCTGAAGTTACCCTCATAGGGCTAGTGAAAAAGTGGGTGTCAGTATCATAAATATGGTTCTTATATATATAATAGTAAATTACTAAAGCCACAATTCTTTAGGAACAACTTTAATCAGATTTCTAAGGAACTAATCTTCACGAGTATTCTGACAGAAGAGTCAAATACATCTTTCATATGAAGGGACTAAAAAATCCAAGACAATTGCAATAATGCAGAGACTTTCACATTATTTAAACAAAAGCCACATATTCATAATCATAGAGAGAGAGAGAGAGAGAGAGAGAGAGAGAGAGAGAGAGAGAGAGAGAGAGAGAGAGAGAGAGAGAGAGAGAGAGAGAGACGGTGGAAGGGATACAAAATTGAAACGTGATTCATTCACCCGTCACCGGATAAAGAGTCTCTTCTTAAATGGGAAAAATCTCCCCCCCCCCCCCCAAAAAAAAATGGCCTTTTCATGATTATCACTCTCTTCTTTAATAACTTTATTTTTTTTATCAGCAAAAGAAAAAAAAGTTATTCCAGTGACATGTCTGCAATAGCTTTTAGTGCATTAAGTTTTTTCTTCCCTCCAGCACTTCTTTGGTCAGACTTGAAGTCAAAGCTCTTACCAAAGGCTTTAGACTCTTTTTTAAGATCTGTCAATATTCAACATCAAATGGAGGGAAAAATGGTTCTCAACATATGAGGCAGAGACTTTTGGGGCTTTTGTATTATTTTAGGTCAAAGTTTTCATGGTTTTAATAACAAATATCCACGTACTGGTTCACCAGACTCTTTCCAAATTTAGGATTTGCATTTTGTTTTTCGCCACAGTCAGCGTTTTCATATTACTTTCTTATTATTTTCATACAAGATCTTGTTTTAATAGAATTATTTACAAATGTCTTTTTTAATTTTTTTTTTAAATATCATTTAAGAAGATTTTGCTATCTCTTTAAATCCATTGTTTTTAATTTTTTCATACATTTCAAGATTCCTTTCCTTAAATTTTCTTTATAAATCCATAGTTTTTGAAATTTTATTAGAATTCAATTTTATTAGAATTACTTTGATTAATTTTTTTATTCATACCTTATGTTTTTTTATTTTATATTTCATGACTACTTTCCTTAAGTAACCTCTTTAGATTATTTGTTATTAATTTCTATTAGAATTTTAGATTAATTTCCTTTATCATGTCTTTAAATCCTGTGTCTTTAATCTTTTATTAGATTTCAAGATTACTCCTTTAATTTACTTTTTAAATCCTCAATGACTGGGATGACCAGTTCATCACCAGACAAAAGGGCTGCATGTTCTACAGGGGAGCAGCGGTTTCTGGAGCGGAATGCATACAAAAAAAAATAACAAGGGATTATTAATCTTGGTAACAGTATTTGGATTATTTGTCATTTAGCTACATATGAAAAGATATTTTCAACAGAGAACGTTTTGTCAAAACTACAGAGTTTAACACTTTTATTACATAACTTTTTCGTTCTGATAGCCTATAGGCAACGTCCTTGCCTGGGGATTTCCAGACTGGGATTCGAGTCCCGCTCAAAATCGTTAATTCCTTTGGTTACTGCAACCTCACCATCCTTGTGAGGTAATAATCAGCGTAGGGGGAGCCTTTAGTTCTATCTGCTGAGTCATCATCAGTCATTGCCTGACTTCCTTGATCCTAGCTTGGGTGGGGTGGGGGCTTGGACGCTGATCATATGTATATAAGGTCAGTCTCTAAGGCATTGCCCTGCTTGCTGAGGCAGCGTCACTGTCCCTTGTCTCTGCCATTCATGAGCGACCTTTAAAGCTTTAAAGGTCTTGGGCCTCTCACAGACAATATGTTTTCTGAAAAAGCTAAACTCTTTGAGAATGCATCGCTTCCTTTCTGCCAGATCACGCTCAGCTATCTGGCTACTCGTTTTGACTTCTAAAGGTGCCCATACCTTGTAGAAATTAATTTCAATCATGTACTTAATTAAATTCCCGTCAAGGACGGGCCCATTGACTTGGTCTATTCATTAAGGAGCCACGTTTTCTTTGCCGTTTCCTTGAAGTTGACAAAGCCCCTATCATACAAAAAGGGTAGCTCCTTTAGCCACCCAACATCCTTTCTTGGTGGTCCGTCAGGAGGAAAAATGGATTCTTCTTACTCCAGGATTGCAAACTACTCTCATCGTCGCCCTTCCCTACATCCATTGAAGAAAAGTTGTCATGTTTGTAATCACGATACTGACCATCCTCGGAAAAGACATAGGGCATCTCTTCGAGATCGATGGTAGCCACCATTATGTCTTCCTCTTGTTCATGAATCGCCGTCATCAAGAAATGGTTTTCTTTGTCGGGATGTGCGAAGCCTTCTTAACTTGGATCTTCTACTGCTCGCTGCTGCCTTTTCTATGTGGGTGATATGTGTGGGTGTGTGTTTTCGAATCATATTTCTCCCTGCGCATTTCATCTCAAATCTTGCATTATGATGTTTGTAATGTCAAGAAGATTTACGTAAACATCACTAAGCACGTCATATGGAGTACACCATGACATGGTGACAAATGACAGTTGGCGAGCTTGGATTGAGTATGCTTTTGCAGGTAAAAACATACGCAGAAAGTAGACGTACGTCGTGAAATTTGATAATTCAGTTACACTTCAGCATGATTAATGAAGATTTCATCATTATTAATGCGAGGTTGAGTCGTAAATTACAAAATTTTTACTGTTCTGACATGTGAGGCCTTAAATTGCCAATGTGTGACTTTGGCATAAGCTTCCACTAGTTTTAAATATTTCAATCTTTAGTAGAAGTTTGGACACGAATTTCATTCAACTATGAAACATTGTCAAATATGTATCTTGAATGCTGACATCTTTACAGTATATTGTTTTCAAAGAGATTGATCTTATTTGATAAATACAGAAATAAGTAAATCACAAATAATGGTTATTCAGGCATGCAGTATTATAGAATTCCCATAATGTTCTTGATAAAATCATTATTGGTAATCACCAGACAGAAAACAAATGACCAAATAATGTTTTTATCATTTCCTTATCTGAATCAAATATTATAAAAATACACATAAAGATAAGAGAACAATACCAACTCGTACAAACATATAGATATCTATTTCTCACTGATATCTAATTTCCTGACGTCACTGGGTGGACGGGAGAGACTCATACATATGGATGAATTACTGCAAATGAAATCATCTATTTTCCCCCCATAGCTAAGTTTAATGCAACTCTTCAATATCGGGGAGTTCTCCAAATGATGGGATATTTCTGAAAACTAATCTTAATTTCTCAAAATCGTTTTATGTTTCTTCAAGAGTAGCTTCTCTTAGTTGAGGGTTGATCAGACGTTTCCTTATGAAAATAGAGTTACAGTTTCATATAGCTTTTTTTCTTGAATTGAAGACATTTTATTATTAGAATTCGTAGTTTTTCATATTCTCTTAATTTCAAAATTCCTCGAGTAGCCATACCATAAGCAGTGTATCTTTGTATGCATAAGAGGGTAGAGAAAATACAAATATTGGTGTGAAAATGAAGAAATAAGAAGGTTTATTGTATGCATAAGAGGATAGAAAGAGGGAATAGAAATTTTAGTGGGAGGATGAAGAAATAAAGTTTATTGAAGGGAAAATATATCTTGTAATGCAGTTGAGCCTTACAACAGATGCATAGCCAAGAGGATGGATAGGGTAGTCAATAATATGAGAAGAGAGAAACAAGAGGATGGATAGGGTAGTCAAGAATAAAATAAGAGAGAGACAAGAGTATGGATAGGGTAATGAAGAATAAAACAAGAGAGAAACATGAGGATAGATAGGGTAGTCAGTAAGGAAATAAGAGAGAAACAAAAGTGTGGATAGGGTGGTCAAGAATAAAACAAGAGAGAAACATGAGGAAGGATAGGGTAGTGAAGATAAAAACAAGAGAGAAACAGGAGGATGGATAGGGTAGTCAGTAAGGAAATAAGAGAGAAACAAAAGAGTGGATAGGGTAGTTAAGAATAAAATGAGAGGGAAACAGAAGACAAATTGAAACAACAGATAAGAGAAGATGGATATAAACTTCAGAGAGAATAGAAACCAGTAAGTGCATGGGCTCTCATTTACCAAAAGAAGAATAAGCTAAATGTCTTGCCACTCGAGTTTGGAGTAACTAAAAGATATTGGGATATACAAGGATAATAGTTCAATTTTTTTAGAAAGAGTAAAAATGTGTTCGTCCGATGACTGTATAAGTAAAACTAGATTGACCAGGAATAGAAATGGTGATAATATAGTAAGTGTATATGGATAAAAAAAAAAGAAAAAAAATAGTTTAAGAGAATATTTTTCGGGATTCTGAATCCTTATCTGATTAGATTTAGAAAATATAAATTGGATAATTGTGCTGGTAAGTGACATAGAGAGACAAAGAATTTTTAATTGGTGTGTGGTGTTTTTGGAGGACATGATAATAGAGGGAGTCTTTTAGAAATATAATTGAAAGTAGGGTTTAGTCTGACTTATATAAAGTTTCCAAATGAGATCATTAATAAGTATACACGACAAAAAAGAAAAAGGGGAATAGAACTTTTTACTTACATACGGGTGCTGAGTAGAAGGTAGAGCAAGTTAGTGACTGTAAAAGGCCTGAGTAGAAGTGTGCCAAAGACAATTAATGAGTCCAGTGGCCCATTCCGTTGATTGTTCAATAACTGACCAGTTAGAGTAGAAATCAACTATGACCAGATAATTTACTCCATTGTAATGGCAGTAGTCGTACACAAGCAGCGAAGTGGATATTTCGGCAAATTCAAGGGATTCATGGAGCATTGGGGTTGGACGGTGCCATGCTGTTGCAGGAGCCACAGACATCTCTGATTGCTGTGATGACGGGTGTTATTTCAGGTCAAAAGACAAATGTTTTAGCTCTTGCTAACACATCTTGTCGAAGGGAATTGGATATAACTACCTGGTCGATATTTCGTTTCGGAACTGGAAGTGTTCGTGGAGGCATTCAAGAATCTGCTGATGGGATGACTCATCCCGTTTTCGAGAATTTCAGCCAGTTGGTGCAGATTCTGATCACTGGCTTTGGCTGTGGGCACTGTAGTATCCAATGTCACTGACTTGAGACCAAGTGAGTGGAAACAGATTGCAGCTAACATTGGCCTTTAATCTTCAATAGTGGTCACGTTTTACATCGCTGGGGTGTGTATGTGTGTGTGTGTGTGTGTGTGAAAGCATGCACTCCTTCAGTGTTAACGTACCTGAAGATGGAGGCAGCTTGCTTTGAAAATCTCTTAAAGAATGACACATTACTCGAATCACAAATAAAGTCATCCAAATTATTAAAACCCTTAAAAACACATTATAGAAACACAACTTTGTGTCTTAAGTACCACGGAGACATACACACACACTCATACTTAATTCAAGTCACAAACTCACTGTGCGTGTGTTTGCATGGTTAACAAAATTAATGTCTGTCTGAAAATCTGTTTAATGATGACAAAGAGTTGACACACGAATCCCTTCTCATCTCTTTCTTCTCTGTATTAATGTTTGAGAGTCATTCGAATGATTGAATGCGAGTGTAATAGTTTTTGAAATCCTAAGATCTCCATTTCCTCACACGCTTCTTTGGACTGACATAAAAGTAACCTTTGCCCCCAAGGAGATTGGAACAAGGGTCTTGAACCCTTTGGCAGGATCCGTCAATAGTCAGAATCAAATGGAGCTTCAAAAGCTTCTCAGCCTGTGATGCTGAGCCTTTGAGGCTCTCGTATTACTGTCGGTGCTTTCCTCATTCATTAATTCCAGCAGATATTTCTTTCTTTTGGGTTTATTTACCCCGTGAATATAGTATGTTCTTTTAAGGCCGCTTTTGTTTGTATATTACAAATTCTTCTGGAATCATGCAGTTTTCATCTCTTGGGATTAGCTTAAAACTCTTTTGTTGGTTTGGCTTTTCATCCTTTGCACCTTTTAAAGATATATATATATATATATATATATATATATATATATATATATATATATATACATATATATGTATATATATGTATATATATTTATATATGTACATATATATTTGTATATAAATAGATAGATAGATAGATATACATATTTTCATCAACCTGTATGTATAGATATCTTCTATCTGATGGGCAAAATACCTGACCATTTAAGGATTAAGAGGACTCATTAAGAGCAAAATTATCTCTTAGTTTTCATTGCTTAATCATGTCACATATTTATCTCATTATTGATTATACAAGTTAATTAATATCACAAGGGAAGAGTAATATAAAACTTTTCTTCTTCATTCCTATTACTCATGAAGACCAATCTGCAAATTTCAATGTAAATCAACCGATGCCTTTATACATTTCAAGCTCGTATAGATTTCTTTCATTTCAAACTTAGGAATAAAATTGTGCAAAAGTTATGTTAAAAAAACAAAATGGAAACCAGAAGAATAAGAATATTTGAAGGAAAATACCTCTAGGACAAATAATAGTTGATGATTGAACTATCCCCCACCCCCGACCCCCACCCCACCCACAGCCCAATGATACTAAGAATTTGTATAGGTGAAAAAATTCCCTTCGATAATGATGTAAAAAGTTAAGAAAGAAACTAAATGCTTTTAAACGTTGTTAATCATTTACTCTTGGATAGGAATTTTGAGTCCAGTAATTATAGATAACCAACAGATGCGACTGAAAGTCTCTTACGATTCAAATATGATCTTGTTGATATTTGGATTTGATGATCACCGAAAAATGCCTTCGTGAAGGTATACACATCTTATTTACTTTGTGGTATTTTTACACTTATACATCATGTGTTCATGTGTTGTTGACTGAAACATTCACGTGCACCCTTATACTTCCACACACACACATAAATGTATATATATATATATATATATATATATATATATATATATATATATATATGTGTGTGTGTGTGTGTGTGTGTGTGTATGTATATATATATATATATATATATATATATATATATATATATATATATATATATGTATATATATATATATATATTCCTATCTGAGTGGGAAAATCGTAATGGGGTGTAAGGGTATCAGCAAAGCTGTACGAGTCAGGGAAACCCATGCTAGGTGTGTTTACTGCGAGCGATCATAGGAAAATCTCCTACCAACTCCAATCCATACTGGCCAGCGTGGTGATGAAATCTGGACAAACACCAAACATGAAATTATATGCCTGAGTCCTTTGTCCTTTAAAGAACTAAAAACGGTTTCATTTGCTCTTGTTACATATCTATATATATATATATATATATATATATATATATATATATATATATATATATATATATATATATATATATATATATATATATAGATATATATATATATATATATATATATATATATATATATATATATATATATATATATATATATATATATATATATTTCATACGTAGGGTTAATATCTTGTAAGAAACGGAATAAATGCTGATAATCCTTCGCAATGACATTAATATAAGGAAAGAGGTTTGCAGTTATACAGTTGACAAATGCTATAAGCTTTCAGCTGCATTTCTGAGATGCGAGTTGATATAATGAAACTCTATCGCAATTCTTTTCATTAAGAATGCCGGACATAATTACTGTAGATCCTTTATGGAGTTTTATCTTCTAATTTTTCTATTAAATATTAGTAAGTTTGGTTAAATAATTTCTCTTACGTTCATGTTCAAAGAATTTATTTTTCTTCCTTTTTCCAGAATGGAAAATGCTGTCAATTTCTCTTGGAAAATAGGTTATGACTAATTAATTATCAAAAATAATTTAGTTATATCTATAAAGAAGATTGAAAAGTAAACGTTCATGGCATGACTGCGTATCATATTGAACTATAAGTCAAACTGAATATATCAATAGTTTTTATGGTACTGACTCTTACTGGTGATCGCCAGATTGGG
>NC_090725.1:24241056-24243556 GCF_036898095.1 Palaemon carinicauda | reverse complement strand
ACAAATCTTAGAAACTCAGACTTGTGCAGTGTTTCGAAGAGCCTTACAAACAGAAAATGTCTCATAAGGAAAGAAGATTATAAACACAATATTGTACTTAAGTCATACAAAATAATGTCAAAAATGACGTGCGTATGCACAGAATCAACCCATCCTAATCCTGCCCTATTCCTAACTACACCCTGCTAGTACGACAATTTGTGGGAGAGTTTACCTCTCGTGCTAGCACCTCTTACCAGGGTATGACTACTATCTCTTTACCCTAAGCGTGAAAAGATATATATATATATATATATATATATATATATATATATATATATATATATATATATATATATATATATATATATAAATATATATATATATATATATATATATATATATATATATATATATATATATGTATATATACATATATATATATATATATATATATATATGTATATATATATATATATATAAATATATATATATATATATATATATATATATATATATATATATATATATGATATATATATAAATATATATGTAGTCAGATACGTTGCTCTTCGTTATATAAAGGAGGGTTAAGGTATGGGAAATTTACTATGACTTCTTTATTGAAATAAGGGAATGAGCCTATAATACAAATGTATCATCAGCTTTATACGTAGTGAATCGTTGTTTTAGAATTAAAAGAGTTGCTTGAGATGACATTAATGATTTATTGGCTCATGTTTTTGTACTAGTGTTGGTGGTATATATGCCGTTTTTGTCCTTTGAAATTTTCCGGGTATGAGCTTGGTAAATCTTAAGTACTCCTACTATATGTACATATATATATATATATATATATATATATATATATATATATATATATATATGTATATATATATATATATATATATATATATATAAATATATATATATATATATATATATATATATATATATACATATATATGTATATATAAATATATATACATATATAAATATATATATATATATATATGTATATATATATATATATACATATATATATATATATATATATATATATATATATTTATATATCTATATATATATATCTATATATATACTTATATATATACTTATATATACATATATATATACAGTATATATATATATATATATATATATATATATATATATATATATATATATATATATGTATATATATATATAAGCATATGTATATATATATGTATATGTGAACATATGTATAAAAATGAGATATTAGTTTACTAGTGTACGCAACTCATTAAATATGAAAGCAAATATTTTAGATAGATATGGACACACACCCCCTCTCACCAGGGTATGACCACTCTCTCTCCTCCCTCGCCAATTGACGGGGGGAGCATGGCGTGACTGGATATATATATATATATATATATATATATATATATATATATATATATATATATATTACGTCAAAACCTAATTAAACAAAAAAAAACTCCTTCAGAAAGAATTATTTAAAAATCCATAGCAGGACAAAGGTAGAGTTAAATTATTCATTTCAAAAATGTAAAAGTTTCTAACGTGTTCTGAATAATTCAGATAATCCAATTTTTTTGCTACGTATTATATAACGTGGGAAAAAAAAGTGCCATTAACCTAAAACATTAATTTTGACACCTTTTTGGGGGGGTGACGTGAAAGTTTTTTTCTTATAGAAAATTGATACAGAGAGAGAGAGAGAGAGAGAGAGAGAGAGAGAGAGAGAGAGAGAGAGAGATGACAAAAAATGCTATTAGCCTAAAACAATATTGACAACTTTTTTTTTGGTGACGGTAAAGTTTTTTTTATAGATAATTGAGAGAGAGAGAGAGAGAGAGAGAGAGAGGAGAGAGAGAGAGAGATCTAACAAAAAGTGCTATTAGCCTGAGATACTAATATTGACTATTTTTTGGGGTGACGTGAATGTTTTTTTTTATAGAAAACTGATTCAGAGAGAGAGAGAGAGAGAGAGAGAGAGAGAGAGAGAGAGAGAGAGAGAGAGAGATAATCGAAATTTAAAAGATTAAGTTTATTATGTTAAGTAGCCTATTGACATCATTACCTATTAATTGTATCCCAAGTTATTATACCAACAATTATGTTTTAAAGAGAGAGAGAGAGAGAGAGAGAGAGAGAGGAGAGAGAGAGAGAGAGAGAGAGAGAGAGAGAGAGAGAGAGAGAGAGAGAGTCCAAGGTTAGAATAATTTTGGCCATATACTTTATTGGGAATATTCATCGTAACATAAATGATAACTCATGAAGTAGGAGAGAGAGAGAGAGAGAGAGAGAGAGAGAGAGAGGAGAGAGAGAGAGAGAGAGAGAGAGGAGAGAGAGAGAGAGAGAGAGAACATAAATTGGGACTTATACTTTATTGAGAATATTAATTGTAACATGAATAATAACTTATGAAGTAGAAGAGAGAGAGAGAGAGAGAGAGAGAGAGAGAGAGAGAGAGAGAGAGAGAGAGAGAGAGAGAGAGAGAGAGAGAGAATGT
>NC_090725.1:24235967-24240556 GCF_036898095.1 Palaemon carinicauda | reverse complement strand
ATTTCTTTTTCTGAAGTATTATCTAATATTTTAATCATAGGTTATTTTTATGTATTTCAGGATTTTCATAAGTTTTTTTTTATAGATATTATCGCGTTAGGTTTACTTGGACTTCGTGCAATGAATTGAATAATTTGACATTTTCTGGCATCCTGATATCATAGGTCATTGACGCTATTGTATATGAATAAAATAAAGAGAGCTGAAAAAGTTATATCAGTACTTAGTGTCGATATTTGATAATACAAAATATATCTTAAATGCATTGTGTAATCATTATCCTTATTATTAGTATTATTATTATTATTATTATTATTATCATTATTATTATTATTATTATTATTATTATTATTATTATTATTATTATTTTTATTATTATTACTCGCTAAGCTACAAACCTAGTTGGAAAAGTAGGATGCTATAATACTAGGGGCTCCATCAAGTAACATAGCCCAGTATGGAAAGAAGATAAGTAAACAGATAGAATAGTGTGCAAGAGTGTACCCTCAGACAAGAGAACTCTAACCTAAGACATTGGAAGACCATGGTATAGAGGCTAGGGCACTACCCAAGACTAGAGAAAATTAGTTAAATTTTTGAGCGTTCTTCTCCTAGGGAGCTGCTTGCTAAAGAGCCTCTTCTACTCTTATCAGGCGAAAGTAGCTAATGAACAATTGCAGTGCAGTCGTTAACTGCTTGGGTGAAGAAAAATTGTTTGGTAATCTCAGTGTTGTCAGGTGTATGAGGACGGAGGAGAATATGTAAAGAATATTCCAGACTATTCGGTATATGTGTAGGCAAAGGGAAAGTGAACTGTAACCAGAGAGAAAAATTCAATGTAGTTCTGCCTGGCTAATCAAAGGAGCCCATAACTCTCTAGCGGTGGGTTTTTTATCTTTAAATTTATCATTCTAAATGAAACATTTCTCTAAAAAGTCCCGTGAAAAGAAAGCTATTTCTCATTCTTTTCCGAGCTTTTCAGAAAAATCCTAATAACTAAAGTAGATCTTTAATATGTCGACAAAAAAGACTTTCTCTCTCTTTATATTCCAATGAGTCAAGATCCGTGATGAATCTCGAAGTCATTTATTTTTAATAGGCATATACAAGATTAACGCTGATCTTAAAATCCGTTTTCATATTTCTTCATCCATGTGACATAAGGTAAGAATGTCATAACATAGAATATATTAATTTTGTTGAGTAAAGTTATAATACTTGAAGATTCCACTTTATTTTATATAAATTCACAATAACCCAACTATTGAAATCATTTATAAATCTTAGAAACTCAGACTTGTGCAGTGTTTCGAAGAGCCTTACAAACAGAAAATGTCTCATAAGGAGAGAAGATTATGAACACAATATTGTACTCAAGTCATACAAAGTAATGTCAAAAATGACGTGCTTATGCACAGAATCAACCCATCCTAACACTTCCTTTTCCTAACTACGCCCTGCTGGGACGACAATTTGTGGGAGAGTTTACCTCTCGTGCTAGCACCTCTTACCAGGGTATGACTACTTTCTCTTTACCCTAAGCGTGAAAAGATATATATAAATATATATATATATATATATATACATATATATATATAAATATATATATATATATATATATATATATAGTCTGATATGTTGCTCTTCGTTATATAAAGGAGGGTTAAGGTATGGGAAATTTACTATGACTTCTTTATTGAAATAAGGAAATGAGCCTTTAATACAAATGTAGCATCAGCTTTACACGTAGTGAATAGCTGTTTTAGAATTAAAAGAGTTGCTTGAGATGACATTAACGATTTATTGGCTCAGGATTTTGTACTAGTGTTGGCGGTACTATATATATGCCGTTTTCGTCATTTGAGATTTTCCGGGTATGAGCTTCGTAAATCTTAAGTACTCCTACTATATATATATATATATATATAAACATATATATAAATATATATATACATATATAAATATATATATATATATATATATATACATATATAAATATATATATATATATATATATATTTATATATATATATCCATCCATATACCAAGGCACTTCCCCCAATTTTGGGGGGTAGCCGACACCCACAATGAAACAAAACAAAAAGGGGACCTCTACTCTCTATGTTCCTTCAGCCTAATCAGGGACTCAACCGAGTTCAGCTGGTACTGCTAGGGTGCCACAGCCCAACCTCCCACATTTCCACCACAGATGAAGCTTCATAATACTGACTCCCCTACTGCTGCTACCTCCGCGGTCATCTAAAGCACCGGAGGAAGCAGCAGGGCCCACTGGAACTGCGTCACAATCGCTCGCCATTCATTCCTATTTCTAGCACGCTCTCTTGCCTCTCTCACATCTATCCTCCTACCACCCAGAGCTTTCTTCACACCATCCATCCACCCAAACCTTGGCCTTCCTCTTGTACTTCTCCCATCAACTCTTGCATTCATCACCTTCTTTAGCAGACAGCCATTTTCCATTCTCTCAACATGGCCAAACCACCTCAACACATTCATATCCACTCTAGCCGCTAACTCATTTCTTACACCCGTTCTCTCCCTCACCACTTCGTTCCTCAACCTATATACTCGAGATACACCAGCCATACTCCTTAGACACTTCATCTCAAACACATTCAATTTCTGTCTCTCCCATCACTTTCATTCCCCACAACTCCGATCCATACATCACAGTTGGTACAATCACTTTCTCATATAGAACTCTCTTTACATTCATGCCCAACCCTCTATTTTTTACTACTCCCTTAACTGCCCCCAACACTTTGCAACCTTCATTCACTCTCTGACGTACATCTGCTTCCACTCTACCATTTGCTGCAACAATAGACCCCAAGTACTTAAACTGATCCACCTCCTCAAGTAACTCTCCATTCAACATGACATTCAACCTTGCACCACCTTCCCTTCTCGTACATCTCATAACCTTACTCTTACCCAGATTAACTCTCAACTTCCTTCTCTCACACACCTTTCCAAATTCTGTCACTAGTCGGTCAAGCTTCTCTTCTGTGTCTGCAACCAGTACAGTATCATCCGCAAACAACAACTGATTTACCTCCCATTCATGGTCATTCTCGCCTACCAGTTTTAATCCTCGTCCAAGCACTCGAGCATTCACCTCTCTCACCACTCCATCAACATACAAGTTAAACAACCACGGCGACATCACACACCCCTGTCTCAGCCCCACTCTCACCGGAAACCAATCACTCACTTCATTTCCTATTCTAACACATGTTTTACTACCTTTGTAGAAACTTTTCACTGCTTGCAACAACCTTCCACCAACTCCATATAACCTCATCACATTCCACATTGCTTCCCTATTAACTCTATCATATGCTTTCTCCAGATCCATAAACGCAACATACACCTCCTTACCTTTTGCTGAATATTTCTCGCATATCTGCCTAACTGTAAAAATCTGATTCATACAACCCCTACCTCTTCTAAAACCACCCTGTACTTCCAAGATTGCATTCTCTGTTTTATTCTTAATCCTATTAATCAATACTCTACCATACACTTTTCCAACTACACTCAACAAACTAATACCTCTTGAATTACAACACTCATGCACATCTCCCTTACCCTTATATAGTGGTACAATACATGCACAAACCCAATCTACTGTTACCATTGACAACACAAAACACATATTAAACAATCTTACCAACCATTCAAGTACAATCACACCCCCTTCCTTCAACATCTCAGCTTTCACACCATCCATACCAGATGCTTTTTCCTACTCTCGTTTCATCTAGTGCTCTCCTCACTTCATCTATTGTAATCTCTCTCTCATTCTCATCTCCCATCACTGGCACCTCAACACCTGGAACAGCAATTATATCTGCCTCCCTATTATCCTCAACATTCAGCAAACTTTCAAAATATTCCGCCCACCTTTTCCTTGCCTTCTCTCCTTTTAACAAACTTCCATTTCCATCTTTCACTGTCTCTTCAATTCTTGCGCCAGCCTTCCTTACTCTCTTCACTTCTTTCCAAAACTTCTTCTTATTCTCTTCATATGACTGACCCAATCCCTGACCCCACCTCAGGTCAGCTGCCCTCTTTGCCTCACGTACCTTGCGCTTTACTTCCACATTTTTCTCCCTATATTTTTCATACTTCTCTATACTATTACTCTGCAGCCATTCTTCAAAAGCCCTCTTTTTCTCTTCCACTTTTACCTTCACTCCTTCATTCCACCATTCACTGCCCTTCCTCATGCTGCCTCCAACAACCTTCTTGCCACATACATCACTTGCAATCCCAACAAAATTTTCTTTTACTAACTTCCACTCCTCCTCTAAATTACCAGTTTCTCTTACTCTCACCTCGTTATATGCCATTTTCAAACCTTTCCTGATATTTACTTTTTACCCCCGGTTTTATTAGCTCTTCAATCCTCACTACCTCCCTTTTACATCCACCTACTCTATTCCCCCACTCCTTTGCTACAACTAATTTTCCTTCCACCAAAAAATGATCAGTCATACCGTTAGCCATACTCCTAAACACCTGCACGTCTTTCAATCTTCCAAACATTCTTTTAGTTATCAACA
>NC_090725.1:24225967-24233467 GCF_036898095.1 Palaemon carinicauda | reverse complement strand
ATTGCATAGATAAAATCATTTCAATAAAAGTATTTTTCAATGATTTTAATATTAAAAACTCTTATAGTCAGCCAATTAGTAACCTCCTACCGGCGAATATGGAACTAGCCATCCTTTCATCGTGGTCTTTAATCTCGACAACAACGTGTAACGTAGGCCTAATCCTCTTTGATTTAGGCTTCAAAATATCTTTCATTTAAAAGAAGCGAAGGTTTGTGTCTATATAAGCGTACTAATGTAATTAGAAGCCATAAAACTGTGCAAATACAGGACTAATTCGTGTTATCGAGAGAGAGAGAGAGAGGAGGAGAGAGAGAGAGAGAGAGAGAGAGTTGAAATTTAAAAGATTAAGTTTATTATGTTAAGTAGCCTATTGATATCATTACCAATTAATTGTATCCGAAGTTATTATATCAACAATTATGTTTTAGAGAGAGAGAGAGAGAGGAGAGGAGAGGAGAGAGGAGAGAGAGAGAGAGTCCAAAGTTAAAATAATTTTGGGCATATACTTTATTGGGAATATTCATCGTAACATAAATGATAACTTGAGAAGTAGGAGAGAAGAGAGAGAGAGAGAGAGAGAGAGAGAGAAAACATAAATTTGGGCTTATACTTTATGGGGAATATTAATTGTAACATGAATAATAACTTATGAAGTAGAAGAGAGAGAGAGAGAGAGAGAGAGAGAGAGAGAGAACACAAATTTGGGCATATACTTTATTGAGAATATTCATGGTAACATGAATAATAACTTATGAAGTAAGAGAGAGAGAGAGAGAGCGAGAGAGAGAGAGAGAGAGAGAGAGAGAGAGAGACAGACAGACAGACAGACAGACAGACAGACAGACAGAGAGAGAGAGAGAGAGAGAGAGAGAGAGAGCGAGAGAGAATGCTTTAAAAAGTGACTGATAAAAGTCACCTTCTCCGAATCTCTGAAATATTACCAACCAGCTCAATAGTTTTTATCTTAGGAATACCAGAGACAACATTTGATATCATTGTACCTAGAATTCATCGAAATTGTGTGATAAATGCTTTCATATATTTGTTGCTAGAATTTATTAACAGTGTATGATAAATGCTATTTAGATTACCAAAAATTAAACAATAAAAGAAAAAAGTTAATCTCGACGAAACAAAAGTAACAAAAGTAATAAAAGTAACTTCATAAAAAAACCCGATTCCAATGTCTAGATCTCTCACCCACCTTAGGAAAAATTCCTCTCCTCATTCTCAAAACAAAAGAGGAAAGAAGCATCTGTTTAGTTTCTCACAGGAGCTAAGAAAATAGATAACTTTATGGCCTTGAATCACTGTTACCTCATCTTTCCTTGAGGGTTACGTTATGTTTGGATATTGTGAGAAACAGCGGCAGCAACATGAAAGTGTTTTTCGTAGAAGAAATGCCTTGGGAGTTGGGGAAATAGACTAACGTGAAGGTATATATGTTCAGCAAATATATAAAGAGAGAGAGAGAGAGAGAGAGAGAGAGAGAGAGAGAGAGAGAGAGAGAGTCCCAGTTTCGTTTAACTTTCAGTCTTTAATAAAAAGAAATTTATCAATATTTGACTCATGATAGTTTAAAGGTTTTAAAGGTCACTCATGAATGTCAGAGGCAAGGGACAGTAACATTGCCATACCAAACAAGACAATGCCCTAGAGACTGACCATATAAACATATCGTCCGCACCCAAGGCTCATCTACATCCAAGCTACCGTAGGACCAGGGAGGGCCAGGCAATAACTTAGCAGGTTGACCTATAAGCTTCCCAAAACAACTCATCCTTAGCTCACAATGATGGTGAGGTTACAGACACTACAAGAAACTATCGAGCGAGAGCGGTATCGAACCCAAGTCCGGCAGTTCTCCAGGCAGGGACATTTCTAATAGACTTCCACAATATTTTTAAAGTGGTTTCCTATTCTCTTCATACTCTTCTTTATTTGCTTCATAATGTTATGGTATCAATAGTTGAAATGATAAATAAAATACCAATAGTAATTTTATTGTATCTATATGAATCAATTTAATTAATATTTAACCAAAATATATTTCCCCTAATAAGCAAATGAATGTCAGAAGCCTGTAACGGCTAGGGTTAAAAACAACCAAAATTTAATAGCTCTATTAAAAGGGGAAATATAATTACAATGAAACCCATATACAATAGGGATATGTGGATGGGGAATCCCACAAAGACAAGTAAAAATATAATACAAAGGTTATGAATATGAAATGCTTATATTGAATGACCAAAGTAATACAAACGTGATATAATCAAAATGTGGAGGAAGTTTAGATGAAGCCAAGGAAAATTGCACAAGCTTTGACTATATCAAGTGTTACCCAAAAACAAATACTCTTTAAAGAACGCATTCACACTTTTCCTTTAGTATTAGTTAAACACAATCATAAAGAAAAGAGAACAATGAGTTTGAAGGAACTGTTTTCTCGAGCAAAATTATCCCTAACAAATTGCGGGCTTTGACAATTTCGGCTTTTACATCCTCCAAAAAATACCATTTGAAGAATTAATTTCCATTCCCCTTCTCCTTCACTTCTAGTTGAAAATAATAACAAAGAAAAGTGAAAATCTTTTTGTGTTTCCCTTAAATTATCGTTATTTTTGTGGGCTGTAAAGTGTCGAGGAGAAATGTTTATAAAAAAAAACATAAAATATTTAGTTAGAGCAATTGACAGTTTTTTCACTCTGATATTAAACAATGTTGACATAAAGAGGAATGATACAAAGATTATGTATTTGATTTTTCATAATCCGTGTTTTACGAACTTGTTCATTCTCTCGATATTTTCTTTATCGGATAATGCAAGTTTGTTCACCATATTGATTTTTTTTTCCCATAAGAAACTTTGTTGTTGGAATGTTTTGAAAAAAATATATATATTTGTAAATATATATATATATATATATATATATGTATGTATGTATGTATGTATGTATGTATATATATATATATATATATGTCTGTGTGTGTGTGTGTGTTTGTGTGTATTTATATGTATATGTATAAAATTATAATTAATTTCTCGTAATAAGTCTAGATAGATGACGGATATAAGACATCTGTTCATAGGTACGTATATACAGATATACAGAGAAAAATATGATAAAAGTCATGTTACGTATCTAGTCAGGTGGAAGAGAGCAAATAACATCATGGACTTCATATGAAGCTTATTATAATAACTTATTTATATTTTCATTAGTATTACTTATGCCAAATAAAATTTGAATTGACCAAAACAAAATATAAGTGAAATTAAAATGGTTCTTACATACTAAATAATGATATAAAAGTTTAAATTTAATATCTTTTTTAATTATTGATAAAAGAATTGTGGATTATATAACGTTCTCTAGCTTGAAAATGCTACTAATTTCTCAGATTAAAGAAAAAATATATACTTTAGCTGATATTAATAATCAAGTCATGTGAAATAATAATAGGCTCCAAATTAATGAGTACTTAGGAAACAATATTTTTCCTTGTAATAAGAACACCACGTTCTACTCTAGTTAAGAAACTATTCTCATGATATAAAACCGCGAGAATTGCCTTAATAGTATATTTCGTTCATTTAAAATTGTATCTTTTGATGTTATAATTCTAGAATAAGTGTCTGGAATTAGGTATGGCAACACCCTCCTACATATATTTGTGCCCTTATCATGTGTTTGATCATGAATATATATATATATATATATATGTGTGTGTGTGTGTGTGTGTGTGTTTATATGTATACACACACACACATATATATATATATATATATGTGTGTGTGTGTGTGTGTGTTTTTATATGTATACACACACACACACACACATATATATATATATATATATGTGTGTGTGTGTGTGTGTTTATATGTATACACACACACACATATATATGTATATATATATATATATATATACATATATATATATAATATATATATGCATATACATATATATATATATATATGTGTGTGTGTATGTGTGTGTATGTGTATGCTAGCTATGGTCTGCTAGCGAGAGTGTGCTAAAGCTAGATTGAGTATACATTGGCTTATACTTCTATTGATAGACTAGCTAATAATGATTGTTTGAATATTCCTACGAAAACTTAAAGAAAAAAAAATTTGGAAAATGAATCCAAAAGTATTCAAAATAAAAGAAGCTCAAGACAATCAATGATTCATTTAGAAAGATATGCTAATCAGGAATACAGACACTTCCTGGTTTACAGATAGATGCTCTCTCTCTCTCTCTCTCTCTCTCTCTCTCTCTCTCCCTATCTCTCTCTCTCATCGTGTGTTCATTTCAGCTTTACAAATATATCTATATCTATATATATATATATATATATATACATATGTATGCATATATATATGTATATATATATATATATATGCTTCTAAGGAATACACACACTTCTTGGTTTATACAGTAATGCTCTCTCTCTCTCTCTCTCTCTCTCTCTCTCTCTCTTATGCTATTGAAAGGTTTTTAGCTGATTAAAATCTGTGGGAGCGGGAAAAAGATGTTTATATTTTCTAAGAGAAGCTTTTTTTTAATTTCTATAAAATACTCATTAACTTGAATGATGATAAGTGCCCCATTCAACCTTTGAATAAGAGATCTTACTAATTTTATTTTCTCACTAGAAACAAAATAATCCAAAAGAGTGACTTTGTACAATTATATGTAGGTTGTTTTAAAAACTCCATTGAGAAACTCTATAAAACTAAGGGTCGTTTATATCGTTAAAACTTATTAGATTCAGAAAAATGTGTTTTTTTATTGTCTTTTTCGTATATGATATGCCCTATTCCAACCCAGAATAGAGCATACCATGTAACAGACAGAAATGGAACATTATTATTATCATTTTTTACTTGCAAAGCTACAACCCCTACTTTGAAAAGCAATATGCTATAAACCCTATGGCTGCAACATGGAAAAATAGCCCAGTGAGGAAAGGAAATAAGGGAAAAATACAAAAGAAGTTTAAGAACATTATAAAATTGAAACAAATCTTTCATATACAAACTTTAAAAACTTGAAAATAACAAGAGGATAAAAACTCCAATATAACAAGAGGATAAAAACTTCAAAATAAAAAAGAGGAAGATAAAAATTACAGAATAGAGTGCCTGAGTGTACTCTCAAACAAGAGATCGTTAACCCAAGACAGTGGAAGACCATGGTACCAAGTGTTATTGCACTACCAAAGACTAGAGAACAAGGTAGTAGGTTGGCCATGACACCAGCCACCCGTTGAGATATTACCGCTAGAGAGTTATGAGGTCCTTTGACTGGCTAGACAACACTATATTGGATCCTTCCCTCTGATTACGGTTCAATTTCCCTTCTCCTACACATACACTGAATAGTCTGGCCTATTCTTTACAGTTCCTCCTCTGCCCTCACACACTTGATAACACTGAGATTACCAAACAGTTCTTCCTCTATCAAATGTTTAACTACTGCACTGTAATTGTTCAGTGGCTCCTTTCCTCCTGCTAAAGGTAGAAGAGACTCTTTAGCTACTGTAGTAGCTCTTTTAGGAGGGCACACCAAAATCAAACCATTATTCTCTAGCCTTGGGTAGTGCCATATTCTCTGTATCATGAGTCTTCCACTGTCTTGGGTTAGGGTTCTCTTGCTTTAGGGTACTCTCAGGCACAATATTCTATCTCATTTCTCATCCTCTTGCTTGGTAAAGTTAATATAGTTTATAGAGGAAATATTAATTTTAATGTTGTTACTGTTCTTAGATTATTTTATTCTTCCTTGTTTCCTTTCCTCACTGGGCTATTTTCCCTGTTGGAACCCCTGAGCTTATAGCATCCTGCTTTTCCAACTAGGATTGTACCTTGGCAAGTAATAATAATAATAATAATAATAATAATAATAATAATACGGTTGAATGAAATGAGATTCAGCAATGGACTTGGATACACTACAACAAATTTTCGATGGTTTACATAAAATTAAGAAAAAAAGAAAAGATTTTCGATAATAAACTGATATAACTTAGACGTCGTCTTGCGTTTATTGTAAGTTTTCATGGGGTCCACGATGACCACAATATCTTCAAGATCGATTTCTCAAACTAATCAAGAGAGAGAGAGAGAGAGAGAGAGAGAGAGAGAGAGAGACTTTCAACTTAGTCATTACCGAAAGGAGAAGAAAGGTCTTTGATAGAGGAGGAAGAAATCTACAACAGATGGCCAACGTTTTTACGAAACATATAGAGAGAGAGAGAGAGAGAGAGAGAGAGAGAGAGAGAGTGTGTGTGTTTCAACTTAATCATTACCAAAAGGAGAAGAAAGGTCTTTGATAGATGTGGAAGAAATCTTCAACAGATGGCCAACGTTTTTTCCGAGACCTATAGAAGAGAGAGAGAGAGAGAGAGAGAGAGAGAGAGAGAGCGAGAGAGAGACTTTCAAACTAAGCATTACCAAACGGAGAAGACATCTCTGATTAATGGGAGGAAGGATTCTACAACAGATGGCCATTTCCGCCTTTCAGAAAACTTTTAGAAGGTCAACAGCGAACTACTGTAGAGGAATAGATTAACTTAAGTTTGCATCAAATGAAAGTTGAACTTAAGTTTTCATCAAATGAAAGTTCACGCACCATATATTTTAAAGAAATGTTCTTTTTTAATTCATATCGACAATGTGTCTTATAGATGGATATCTTGGTGTTTTTCAACTGCTTTACATATTTGAAAATTGTTATATGGGTAATGTTATCCAATAAGAATTCTTCATGCTATTGGAATTGGCTCTGCTTGAATTACCTTTAATAATAAGGTATTGTTATAATATTAATTCCATTCTCGTCAACGATTTTGCATGCTTTGTGGAAGTAATGAAGATGAATCTTTTACATTTGTATTTATTGTAGAAGCTTGAGAAATATACCACATTACTATTCTCGGACAACTAGCGTCATCACAGAACAACAAAAAACATAAAAGATTAAAAAACAAAAGAAACGAGCATCAAGTAAAAGTGCACATAAGAATCTTATCCTACGACTGGATATTTACTATTAGAGTTGTATTCTTCCAGTGGTAGTTTACGCATAATCTAATACTGAGGTAAATATGCAGCGGTACTTATAATCATCTACGCAATAGGGTATTACATAAGTTTTATATATATCTTACAATTTCTTAAAAGTCACATACATAAAAATAATATTTCTTAATGTTATGTGTTTCATACAACACGCATCTATTCCATCTCTCTTCCTTCTCTTTGATGGCTTATACGCTACTTTGAATAAGAGTAGGAAAAAACTCTCTTGTATATATGAACCTGCATTTAAATTACAGAGAGAGAGAGAGAGAGAGAGAGAGAGAGAGAGAAGGGGGGGCTATTGAATGGTCTTACTTTAATGATGTTAGGATTAAGACATATAAATCATTCATTTCTAATCTAATCAATTAAAGGATATAATTAACACCTCTCTCTCTCTCTCT
>NC_090725.1:24213467-24215967 GCF_036898095.1 Palaemon carinicauda | reverse complement strand
AATACATATCCTCTTTAAAAATGCTAATAGCTCAATTACTAGCAAATTGTAGTGCTATTGAAAAGAGGGAGATTAGTTCATTAGAAAATGTGTCTTATAAAATCAATACCACTGAGGGAGCCTAATTCTTGAATCAAACATGCATAAAAGAGAGTCACCTACCGAGATGATAATAATAATAATAATAATAATAATAATAATAATAATAATAATAATAATAATAATAATAATAATAATAATAAACAATAATAATAATAATAATAATAATAATAATAATAATGTGATAGAATATGGTGATTCTCTGAGTTAATCTTAGTCAGTGGCAGCCAAAGCATTATCAACGGGCCTCTTGGAGACAGCAATGTTTTGCGTTTTTCCTCTGAAAGTTTATCTGACTTAGAGCAAATTACATTCTGAACAAGAAATATTATATGTATTATTTTCACTTCCAGAGATATTTTTTATTTGGACACTATCCTTAACCCTAGTTCTTTACGTCTTTCCGAAAGACAAATGGACATCATTACACGGTTAGATCGTTAACAAAATACAGATTGTTACGAACTCTTGTGGGAAAGTTTTCTTCTAAGGTGTTGGATTCAAAAGGTTTATATCTCATTCGCAGCCTTTTCAAAATGCGTTTGATAGATGGCATTGGAGAGGGTGCACCGGATAACATTGGGAGAGTAGTATATATATATATATATATATATATATATATATATATATATATATATATATATATATACATTTATATGTATTATATATACATATATATATATATATATATATATATATATATATATATATATATATATATATATATATATATATATATATATACATAAATATATGTAGAGTATATATACGAATATATATGTACTTACACACATATATATACATGCATACACACACATATATATACATACATGCATTATATATACGTACACAGTATACATTAAGTAATAAGGTCTTAAATCCACAGGACATGACATGACAGAAAATTTGCCATAATAATATATTATTAATTAATTAATCAAACGTGTGCTTATATACAATCCCGTATAAAAACCATTTTAAATAATTTTATCTTAAAACAGCAAATATTTATACTATGGAATAAGTTATTCCATAAAATAAACTATATTATTAATATTAGTAAATATAGTTCTCAAGATAGAGTTTCGTAAGTAGAAATGAATTATGTCAACATCTTATGCGAAGGTTCTTGGTAAAGATACAATAATACTAAACTTTTACATAAGAAATAAGCCAGATTTAGTGGAAGCGTTTATAGGTTAATCCCTCGACTATAGCCCGTTTCAAAACATTAATTTCTTAAATATTCTTGTTTTAGAGACCATTCCCAAGTTTTGAGAGCTGTTTAAAAGACCTGGCACAATGCCAAGCTTTTTACCTGTTATGAATATTTCATGAGGATGAGAAGAAGGAAATTGAATTAATATTAGCCATGTAATTTTAATCTTTTTATATAGAATGAGAGAGAGAGAGAGAGAGAGAGAGAGAGAGAGAGAGAGAGAGAGAGAGAGAGAGAGAGAGAGAGGATTAAAGAAAAGCAAAGAAGATTTTAGGATTATCTTAATTGACTGATTTAACTATAAGACAATAAGTCAAATCTAAGTCAAATGTAGCAATTAGAGGTGGTATATTTATTCATGTTTTCTCCTATACATGTTTGTACGTATGTTCGTACTCTTCTTTGTACAGGAATATTTATTTACGTACTAAAACTAAACAAAAGTAATAATTTTCATAGAAGATATGAAAATCGTATATATCTATAGATATTACTTTCGATCATTCCTTTCAGATTAGGGTTGTGGTGGCCGATGCGGTAACGTCCCTAGCTGGTGAACGTTAAACTGGGGTTCGAGTCCCACTTAAACTCGTCGTTAGTTCCTTTGGCCGCTGCAACCTCACCATCCTTGTGAGGTAAGGAGCGGGGAGGGGTTTGAAGAGAGCCTATAGGTCTATCTGCTGAGTCATCGGCCGCCATTGCCTGTCCCTTCTTAGTCCTTGCTTTGGTGGAGAGGGGGCTTGGGAGTTGATCATATGTATATATGGTCGGTCTCTAGGGCATTGTCCTGTTCGATAGGACAATGTAACTGTCCCTTGCCTCTGTCATTCATGAGTGGCCTTTAAACCTCCCCTCTAAATTGCGATACACAAATGGAAAGCCATTGAGATATAACTTTCTTTCTCCTGATTAGACTAGTCTTACAAAAAAAAAATATTACTAATAATTCTAGCCAGGAAGACAGTATTAATCTTAGCATGTTGATTGGTTGAGTAGAACATTGGAAAACGCCGATCATGTCACTCCTAGCAAACTCTATCTTTGTTTAGGTTCAATATTCAATACATTTCTATTCGTTCTAGAAACATATATAAGTTGATCAATTTGATTCCTGGAATAATAATAGATAGTATTCCCATATATATATATATATATATATATATGATATATATATATATATAT
>NC_090725.1:24185967-24203467 GCF_036898095.1 Palaemon carinicauda | reverse complement strand
ATTTGGAAACACGTTAGGATAGTGAACTGTATGAATTCTTTTTTCATACTCTCCATTCGTAGTTAGATTTTATTAAGAGTAAGATTCAATTTTACTTATTATGATATTATACTAAGTCTTGAAATTATGATTTTGCTTTATATTTTATTAATTAAATTTTCACCAGTACAAGATAAAATGGTTGAGGTTTGTCACGATGCTCGAGACCAGTAAAAGGTCTGGAATAAAATGCCATGCATCCTTCTACCGAACACTGAAAAAAAATGTTAGTTAGCATTTTACTTATTTTCATTTAATATTAAATGTTGTAATTTTGATTTTTTTTTATATTTTACTAATTACATTTCCACCAGGACATGAGAAAAATGATTGAAGTTCGTTTCAATGCCAGAGACGAGTAAATAAAAATAAAAAAATAAAACTTTTAAAAGACTACGATTAAACTAAACTACAAATAAAGCACAAGAGCTGGATGCTGGATGCTTAATGTTATTCCTTTTATCAATGCATTAAACCCTAAGTATTTATTTGATATTCTTTCCCTCAGTTGGTGTTCAAGTTAAGGATCTTTATTCAATTCAAGAAACTACTACCTGTGATCAACATCAAATAAAACTTTTCTTTCCAGTATATTTGGATAAGAAGTTTCCTACCATGTATTATGAATATATTATAGGTATATGAATAAACTAATACAATATGTTTTTTGCTAGAATGATGAAAACTTTCATCCAGATAATGTGCTTTACTTATACATATAACTAAATTTATGTATTTTCTTTCCTTTTTCAGATAAATAACATAGTCTATATAGAATTATGTATTCTTTATCTAAGTTTTAATGAGAATTTTTTTTTATATTATCGTTTACATAATTCCTGCTGGCACATATACGACCAATTCCTTATATTCATTTACCATTTATAAAGTAAATTGGAATGTTTATTTTAGTACGATAACTGGAAAACATAAAACATCAACGTTAAATGATTTAACATAACCAAATGTTAACTGGTTTAAATGTTATTAAAACGAAGAATAATAAACGTTTTGTAGTACTAAAAATGTACATGCAAATATAGTGTTTCAAATTATATTAGTGGCATGAATTTCTATTACTCATAAATATGTTCCTACATTAGAAATTAATTCTAAAATGGAAAATATTTGTCCAATACAATAAACTGAATTGCTTCATATTTATAAATAATGGCCAGGTATATATACAGTATATATATATATATATATATATATATATATATATATATATATATATATATATATATATATATAGATAGATAGGTAGATAGATAGATAGATATTTATATATATATATAGATATATAGATAGATAGATAGATATTTATATATATATATATATATATATATATATATATATATATATATATATATATATATATATATATTAATGGAAAATTAGGCTGAAATTTCAATATTCTCATTAATACTTTCAGGGTAACAAGTTGAAGGAAGAAGGAACACTAACATCATTCTTGAGACACGATGCTATAATCCCAAGAAGGCTAATAATTTTCTGCAACCTTGGCCTAGACATAACAGTTCTTCCTTTCCATTAACGAATAATATAAGCAGTTGAGTTGATTTCTTTGGTGCTTGAAATATAAAACAGGACTACATTAGTTCTTATTTGTTCTCTGTCAAAACTAACTTACTGCTTCAATATCATCGACATCATTTGACTTTACCCATCGGCTCTTGGATGGTATTTTCTTTAATGGAGGGAGGATAGACACAACTGAATCCTTTATATCCATTTCTTTATATTTTAAATTCAGTTACAATAGTCTTAACAGGTAAGGTTAATGTATTTTCTAAATTGAATTACAGTAGGTTTAGCAATTCCAATTGCTTCACTGTTTCTCTTTATCTCAGATTATTCTAAATAGGCTAAGAGTGCATGTGAGCTTTCAAAGATATAAAGATCTTTAATTATTTAGTTTTGCCTATTTCAAGTTTTTTACTTTCTGAAAATGTAGCTTAAAATCCTCCATATAAGTCTATTGATTTTGCTAAAATGTTTAATTAAACTATTTTTTTTCCTAAATTTATCCAATTAATCACTCTTCTACTATTCAAGGGTTGAGTTAAAAATGTGTTTAAAAGTTTAAATGTCGTTCATGAATGGCAGAGGCAGGGGGCAGTGACAGTGCCCTATCAAGTAGGACAATGCCCTAGAGAACGACCATATATGTATATATATATATATATATATATATATATATATATATATATATATATATATATATAAGATCAGAGCATAAGCCCACCCTTCACCCAAGCTAGGACAAAAGAGGCCCAGGCAATAGCTGCTGATGACTCAGCAGATAGACCTATAGGCTCCCTTAAACTCACCATCCTTAGCTCACAAGGATGGTGAGATTGCAGCGACCGAAGAAACTAACGAGTTTGAGGAAGTCCTGAACCCCTGAATGGCGATCATCAGTCAGGGACGTTACCACATAAGCCACCATAACCTAATTAAGTATTTGTGTTCAACATTGAAGAATATACCAACATTCTTCAATGTAGGACAAATACTTGTGATTGATTTGATGCCACAAAACCTCAAATCAATCAATCAGTCACAAGTATTTGTGTTTTGCATTGAAGTATGTTAGTATATTTTTCCAATCCAATTTCTGCATTGGCCACTCCCCCATTCAATGAAGTAAGAGAGAAACCGTTTTGGAATGCGAAAGTGGCACCCGCAAAACAGTAAACAGGATAATAAAATGCGGAATGGGAATAATTAACCTAAAATCAAGTCGACTGAATTATCTTTGCTTGATCTTTAATAATTGTGTTTTTAGTATATATATACACACACACACACACACATATATATATATATATATATTATATATATATATATATATATATATATATATATATATATATATATTCAAATTGTATCAGTACCTGTACGTTGCTTATCTAGCCTTTATATCTTTATATTCGAAATTATATTACAGTCCTCGCTTTTTCATATGATTATTAGGATAAAAAGAAAATATTAATTCAATATATCTTTAATATCCAGCCTCATTCTAATCTATATTTTATATCATCAGCTCACAATTTGATTTAGTTCCATACGAGTTTTATTATAAGCCATTTAATTTGATAAAGAAATTTTCTCATAATTTCAATACCTTTCCTTCTGAGAATCATTATTCAATGTAATATTTCTTGAGTCACCTTTTATCCTTTTCTTTTCTAAGAATTCTTATATTCCTGGAAAGTAAAATAACGCCGAGCCAATAATAATGATTAAAAAAACAATTATGCAAATCTCTCATGGTTTATGACCTGTGTTTCCCAAGGGTTACAAGATTTGCATGACGAATGAGTACGAATCTCTCTCTCTCTCTCTCTCTCTCTCTCTCTCTCTCTCTCTCTCTCTCTCTCTCTCTCTCTCTCTCATATATATATATATATGTATATATATATATATATATATATATATATATATATATATATATATATATATATATATATATATGTATGTATATATATATATATATATATATATGTATATATATACATATATATATATATATATATATATATATATATATATATATATATATATATACATATATATGTATGTGTGTGTATGTGGGTGTGTGTGTGTATGTATATCTTTATTCTTTTCATTATTCAGATTGTGTATAACTCTCTCTCTCTCTCTCTCTCTCTCTCTCTCTCTCTCTCTCTCTCTCTCTCTCTCTCTCTCTCTCTCTCTCTCTCTCTCTCTCTCCGTATTTTATAACTTTTTCAAAATGTATTCAATGACGTGAGTCACATTCCTCAACTCAATTGAAGTAAAACGATTATATCTCAGTAATTAGGTTGAATGAAAAATACGAGTTTTGGAAAAAAAAAATCCTATAAGAAATGCCTGCTTTTCCAACTAGGGTTGTAGCTTAGACAGTAGTAGTAGTAGTAGTAGTAGTAGTAGTAGTAGTAGTAGTAGTAGTAGTAGTAGTAATAATAATAATAAAAATAATAATAATAATAATAATAATAATAATAATAATAATAATAATAATAATATGGTTCCAAAGAAGTTATAGTGCAAAGGTGTATCAGTTGTTATGAGCATTGTATCACAACCACAAAATCAAATCCACAGAGCAGGAGGTAATCTATCAAAACTATCACTATCTTTCATGTGAAAAAATCTAAACCTTTAAATCATCTCCTGGACCCTTGAACCTTGGTATATGATTCACCATTACTCGCAGTAAATCCAAATATAATCTTGAATACTCTGGTCATATTATTCTGAATAAAGTGGATGAAAAAATATTTATTCCTTTCCACTAATGACTGACATTTGATGTTTTATATAAAACGCAGGAGTAACAATGCGTACTCATTTTGCATTGTCCTTTCTATTGAAACTGTAAACCATTGATGAGTGTGCGTGATTTATTCAGATTATTTGGTAAAACCTAAAATAATATTCTTTTGAAAACAAGTATATATTTATTCAAATCTATTTTCAAACTATTAAGCATACAAGAATCTATTTTCTATTTCAAAGTTTCATTGGAATTTTACAATTCAATCGCTTTTTTTTTTTTTTTTTTTTTTTGGCTTGGGGCAAATAAGACCATTAACCTTTTCCTGTATGACCAACTTCCTTGGTTATTAATTTTTCTTATTTCTCTGACTTCATAATTACTTACGAATGAGAATATAGACACCATAATTGATAGGCGTATTCTTTCTCGTGTGCTAAGGTACCGAATGAAGGACAAACCGTGGTTCAATGATGATTGTAGACGTGCTTATTTGGAGAAGCAGGAGGCCTATCATCATTGAAAGGGTAACAGATCAGATTTGACCTGGAATAACTATACTCAGCTTCGAGCTTTTGTTCAGAGAGTTTATGCCTCAACCGAAAAGGAGTACAATTTAACCATAAAAGCAACCCTTTCTGGTACAACTCAGGAACATAAATGGTGGTCTACCCTTAAATCTGTACTCTTTGGTGTATATGCAACAGTTCCTCCTTTACTTAAACCAGATGGCTCAGTCACTCACTATCCAAAGGAAAAGGCAACCCTTTTGGCAGATGTTTTAACAGTAAACAGAGTAATGAAAAACTTTAACTTCCTCATTCATGTTTTCCTGAGGCTAAATTAACTAGTTTAGCTTTTCGATCTCGTGAAATTGAAGATCTGTTGATGGACCTTGATGCTTATGGAGGTGTAGACCCAAATGGTATTTTTCCATTGTTTTTTATAAAGACAGCAGATTTCTTACCTCCAAAGTTATCTGTTATTTTGCGCAAGTTAGCAAGAAGAGGAGCTTTTAGCACTTGTTGGAGGATTGGTAATGTTACTCCTCTATGTAAATGTGTTTGCGGTAGCTCAAGTCCCACTGATTACCGCCCAATTTCCATAACTCCCATATTATCTAAAGTTTTTGAGCGTCTTCTGGCAAAACGTCTTAATAGGTTTGCTGAAGGTAATCATCTATTCTCTAGTTTGCGCTTTGGTTTTCGTAAAGGCCTTGGAGCATGTGATGCCCTTCATACAATCTTCAATACTGTACAGAAATCCCTTGATTGTGGTTAGGAAGTTCGTATGATTGGCCTTGATTTTAGTGCTGCCCTTGACCGTGTTAATCATGAAGCCCTTATTTTCAAACTCAAACAGTTGGGAGTGGGTGGGTCGCATTATTATTGATTTTTTAAGTAAGAGATCTCAAAGAGTTGTTGATGGGCACCATAGTGAGTATAGGAATGTGATATCCGGTCTTCCACAGGGTAGTGTTCTTGGCCCATTACTTTTCATACTATATACACATGACATGTGGTTTGGCCTAGAAAACAAGCTTGTTGCATATGCAGATGATGCTACTCTCTTTGCATCAATTCCATTCCCTGAATGTAGATCTGGGGATGGTGAATCCCTTAATAGAGATTTAGCTAAAATTAGTGCATGGTGCAAATTATGGGGTATGAAGTTGAATCCTAACAAAACTCAAAGTATGATTGTAAGTAGGTAAAGGACGCTGGCTCCTCAACATCCGGACCTCAGTATTGATAATGTTTCTTTAAATTTGTATGACTCTTTTAAAATTTTAGGTGTGATTCTCGACAGCAAATTTACTTTTGAGAAACACATTAGGTCTGTGTCTTCTTCAATTGCACAAGAAAACTGGCTTATTGAGAAAGTCTTTTAAGATTTTCGGGGATCAATCTATTCTTAAGAAATGTTTTAATTCTTTCATTCTACCTTGTTTTGAGTATTGTTCTCCTGTTTGGTGTTCAGCCACTGATTCTCATCTTAATTTGTTGGACAGAAACTTACGGTCTATTAACTTTCTTATTCCTGATCTAGATATTAATCTTTGGCACCGTCGTTCAATTAGTTCATTATGCATGTTGCATAAGATTTTTCATAACTCTGACCATCCTTTACCTCAGATCTCCCTGGACAATTCTATCCTGTTCGTAATACTAGGCAGGCAGTTAATGCTAATAGCCAGGCCTTCTCCATCATGAGGCTTAACACTACACAGTGTTCTAGAAGTTTTATTCCAGCTGTTACCAAGTTGTGGAAGGATCTTCCAAATCGGGTAGTTGAATCAGTAGAACTTCAAAAGTTCAAAGTTGGAGGAAATATTTTTATGTTGTCCAGGCTGACATGAGTCTTTTTATAGTTTATATATGACATATCTGGTTTTGACGTTGTTAATAGTTTATATAGGACATATCTGCTTTGACGTTGTTACTGTTCTAGAATGATTTATTGTTAAATTGTTCTCATCATTTATTCATTTCTTTATTTCCTTTCCTCACAGGGCTATTTTTCCCTATTGGAGCCCTTGGGCTCATAGCATCATGCTTTTCCAACTAGGGTTATAGCTTGGCAAGTAATAATGATAATAATAATATTACCTTCTTAACCTTATCCCAAGACTTGTGGTTTGTTTGCCTTGGTTCCTTTTATTTGACTATATCTACTAAAAGCTTATTTAAGAACTAAAAATTTGTCACAGATTCTTCTTCACTTTTTTTTACCTTAACCCATAATTAACATTCCTGCACCATCAAAATCTTGACTCTCTTATCTTACCACTATTCTTTACCACTCTTGCACCCCTTATTTCCTCATTTGTAACCCTCTTAAACATTTAAAAGTTCATATAATCAATTCAAAACATCCCTTCACATTTCATATGTTGCTAAACTACATTATACTCTGATAAAGTTTTTTTTTTTCTTCTTTTTTTTCGTCAAACTTTACCACTGGTACTACCCTCAATGAGTTTTTTTTTTTTTTTTTTTTTTTTTTTTTTTTTTTTTTTTTTTTTTTTTTTTTTTTGTCAAACTTTACCACTGGCATCACCCTCAATTTCCCATTAGCTACTTCATCTTCTCATACATAAACCCAAAATGACTGAAATTCACTACACTAACTCCCATCAAAGGAAATGTTACCAGTCCTTGATTCGGATAATCATCAAAGCCTTCGCAATATGTTTAAAGCAACTGTGATATTCATCATTACTGGTGTTAATTAAACTCTGCATATAATTTCTGCTTATCCTTGTATTTAGAAGGTCTACACTTCAGAGTACTTTAATCTATTTTCTAATCACCGGATATTGAAAGACTTCTAATACAGGCTACTGAGTTGTACTAGTATTCAAAAGCCATTTCGGGAAATACCTTTCTCATAAAGAGATTAATATCAGGTGAATGACTATTCTCACTAGGGGTATGTTAACATCTGGTGAGTATATAGACCTTATTTTTTTTTTTATTGCTTAAAACTATTCAATAGATTTAGATGAATATTACTTTTTTATTCACTAGAGGTAAGACATAGGAAAATTTAAAAGCAAAAAAGTCTTCGTTGATAAGTATTAATAGCATAGACTTCAATGCTAATCATTCATTTAAAATTTTCATCAAATAATAATGGATAACTCATTGTTTGGTCTTTTTTAAATATTCTATTATATATATATATATATATATATATATATATATATATATATATATATATGTGTGTGTGTGTGTGTGTGTGTGTGTGTGTGTGTTTGTGTGTGTGTGTGTATGTACTATCTTAATTCATAAATCAGCCGATGGGAAAATTGTGTCCAATGTAACTTTATATTATCTTTCTGTGCTATAAATTCACGGAGTTGACTTTAGTGACCAGTATTTTATAAAAAAAAAAATAAAGATTATCCATGTATTTGCATCTTGCAATGATTTAGCGCCTTTATTTATTTAATTAATATAAAATAATAATGTATAGGGCATAATATCAAATTTTATTTATTTTATTATTAATTCAAAATCATTATTTGTGAATAGAGTTTTTCTATATGATTTGCATTTTATATATTTTTTTTTTCATTCTCTTTTCGATCATATACTTTCAACTTTTTAGATATATTCTTACTTTAAGTCTGTTGTGCATTGTATTTAATAGGATAAAGGCTCTAAAAATATAGCACTATTCTTTGTTATAGGTTAACTTAAACAATCTTATAGAAATAATGATTATAGTCGCTGGTTCAAGTACTCTGAAATATCCACTGCGCAAGAACTAATATTTTTCCCTCCCACAATTTAGAGGGATTTGCTTCCCATTTTTAATGTGACAGAAAGCATATACCTTATTTGAAATAATGGCTTTATTCTTTATTCCTCTCTTGTGCCTAAAGAACTAAAGATAAATACACATATTCATTCACAATCTTTAGAAGCTCATCCATAACCCTTATTTGTCAACGTTCACAATTTCTCCCATAATAGAACTATAAATACACTTACAGTTTGCTCAATTTTTCATTAGGGGAATGGCGAATTTCAAAGCCTTTTATATATCTCAATGTATTCACTGGAATAACATATTTGCTTATGAGCAGATATAGTGTTCTTCTTCTATTGAAGCTATTCCCGCCATGCAGGGACGCTATTTCTGGAAAGCCGTTTCCAATTTCTTCTATCACCGATGTTCTTCACTGTGAGATTCTTCTTCTCCATATCCGCTGTTACACACTCCATGAGTAAATATAGTGAAATATGCAATATGCAATAATTTTGATGAATATTTGCGAGATATGTCAATTACTAAGCGACGGTATTTCCTACACACGGGGCAGTAAGAGGAATATAAGAGGAATGCTTAGTTGGAACATGAAAATGGGTGCTAAGAGAGAGAGAGAGAGAGAGAGAGAGAGAGAGAGAGAGAGAGAGAGAGAGAGAGAGAGAAATATAATAATTAAATTATATTATCGAAACGACAAAACCAACCCTCCCAGCTTTTTTAATAAAACGTTAACATTCATTTATTGTTGTTTTTCTGGCTGATATCACACAAATTAAGTACTGTTGGAATATTGTGTTATTCTTGCTCTCAATTATGTGTATATAATCTCGTTGTCTCGGTGGTTGTCTCGTTCAGCAAACTCAGTAGCATTCATCTCGCCTCTATGTTATAGCCGAATAGCCACTTTGCATAATAAACCAAACCCTCTCGGGTTTTATGATAAAAAAAAACAACATTTATTTATCGTTGTTTTTTGGTTGATATCACTCAAATTAATTATGTTTAGTATAGGTGAGGCACCTAGAACTTCAATATTTGCATACTAGCAAAGTTAATCTGCATTAGATATATTAATCTTTTTAATGGTTAGGATAAACTATTGGAAACGACCGTGTCTGTCAATCTGCTAAACTGGGATTCGAGTCCCGTTCAAACTCAATAATTTCTTGCTGTCTGCAACCTCATCATCCTTGTGAGACATAGATTGGGGCTTTAGGGGAGCCTATAGATATACCCGCTGAGTCATCAGCAGCCATTGTCTGGCCCTCCCTGGTCCTAGCTTGGATGGAGAGGGATTGGGCTCTGATCATAAAGGATGTATGGTCACTCTCTAGGAGTCTAGGGCATTGTCACTGTACCTTGCCTCTGCCATTCATAGGATACCTTTAAACCTTAAACCTTAACAGCATCAAAGGTTTTCCAGTCTTCCATTTCTTCTATGTCCTGTTTATTTATAGTTTTTATTTTGTAACTCCTCAAAAGATTTTCTTATACCTTATTGCCTTTTTTATTCCACGTTATCCTTTATCCCTTCTTTATTCCTTATCCCCAATCCCTTTTATTCTGCATTTCCACTATATCCTATCTGCATCAATTTGATTAAATGCTGAATACAAGTTTATGAAGATTTCTTTCCTATTTACACAAAAATAAAGTTTCACGCTTAGCTGAACCATTTCCTATGCTTGGCTGAGCTCATACAAATATTTGTTTACTTGTCGAGAAATAAATTTTTATAACATTTTTATACTTTAACGATTTTTTGAAAAGAAAGCTCTTTACAAATATCATGATATTAGAATATTTTGGGTTGCATATGTTGTTTAATTCCCATAAGATTTTAATTTTCTTATTGCAGAAAAATTAACATATATCATGTCATCATGATATGATACCTTCAAAAACTATTTTTTTTTTTTTTTTTTTTTTTTTTTTTTTTTGAAGTCGGATATTTTTCATCAACCATTAAGAATATTTGAAGTTAACATGAATTTTATATGAATTTAACATTCATTATTTCTCAATCTGAAATAACACTATCTAAACGCAAAAATGGTTGAAGCTTTTGATGAAATAATAACAGTTAAATTCTTAATACTATTATGTTCAGGGCAGAGAGAGAGAGAGAGAGAGAGAGAGAGAGAGAGAGAGAGAGAGAGAGAGAGAGAGGCCCTTCTTACATATGTTAAAAAAGAATTGTAAACAGACAAATTGTTCAAATGAAGTTAAAAAGGAGAGAACAAGTGATTGTTTGCTTGAGTATGAGAGAGAGAGAGAGAGAGAGAGAGAGAGAGAGAGAGAGAGAGAGAGAGAGAGAGAGAGACTTCTTATATGAGTTAAAAAAGAATTGTAAACAGAGAGAGAGGTCTTATATTAATCTTGCCAATATAAGACTAATGTATTGTACTATGTTATAAATACAGTGATACAGTACATTCACGGTGGTTGTGTATTTTACATTTAGAGTAAACTTGCATTCCTTTAGTGAATAATTTCAAGTTGAGTACAAGAAGGTTTTATATTTCAAATATACATATACATAAACATTATATATATATACATATATATATATATATATACATATATATATATATATATATATATATATATACATATATATATATATATATATATATATAAATATTTGTATATATTTATATATATATATATATATATATATATATATATATATATATATATATATACATTAATAATTAGAATAATTTTTTTTAAATTTAACAGGGAAATGCATTAAAAGGGTCCTTTTATTCGAGATTGCTTTTGAAGGGTCATTTTTATAAAGAATGAGTTACTGAATATAAAAGTTTTAATATCTATATATCTTTTCTGAGTTACTATTATGCGTTTTATTGTCGTTCAATCTTTTCTTAAGTAGATTATAAAAAAGTAAATTTTCGACAAAAAAACTGGGGGAGGCATTATTATATATGCATATATATGTACATAATTCATAATTATATAAACATTATATATACATGTGTTAGAATTATATACGTTAATATATATATATATATATATATATATATATATATATATATATATATATATATATATATTTGTGTGTGTGTATGTGTTTGTGTGTACAACCTGAAAAAACTGTATCATTATACTAATTCACAAAAAGGGAGATACTAAATGACCTGAAAAATTATCGCCCAATAAGTTTTTCACTGAACAGAACTAAGTCTTCTGCAAATCTTAAGTTGTTCGGGTATTCACCATTAATGTTAATTTCTACATTTTAATTTTCAAACTTTAGCCTCCAACCTGAAAGAAAAAAACTGAGCAGACGCCCCTGGTACATGTAACAAGGCACACTTTATGGAGGGTTGATATATGTACTTGGGCTTATGATTAGCTAACTTCATATTCACTGTGTCGTGAATATATTTTGGTTAAATTTCCTTTCAGAGTATTGGGATGTTCCCTTTATATTTTTGTAGTGAATTTTATCTATTTCATACATATAATTACTATAACTTAGAAATTAATAATCCCAAGAAAAATGGGATTACTGAAATAATGAATTTTTTTATGTATCTATTAAATAAAAAATACTATGAAAGTATGTCTTAGTAATTACACACTTCTCCAAATTTGTTTCTTGTTCCATTCATGAGAATGATTCTATTCAATTGGAAAAGGATGATCGATAGGTAATTATGTAGAAATATGTGTGGCATATATAAATTATATTCAGTTCCAATTAAGTAGGCTATTTTACTCTATAACTAAACCAAAATGGCGTCATGGAAGGTTCCAGAATGCAAGGATTAAAGAGCTCTATACCAAATTGCAATTCTCCCCATCATCCACTAATTGTAATTTCTATTAATTCATTTCTTTTGCTATTTAGGCACAAAATTACTATAAAACAGACGCACGTGAACTTAATGTTCCTTATTGTCTGGGCACAGCTTAATTTTTAGGAAATTGCAAATGTCACAATAAATGTCACATAAATATTTCCTCAGTGAACAATCGTTACTTCAATTACATTTGGGGTCGGGGGTCACCAGATTGTGCCACATGTACTAAAATCTGTAAGAAAATGAAGTATTTACGCATTTATTTCATCCAATTTTCAATTACCTTTTTATGAAAACAAAAGATAATTAATATCTTTCATGGTAGGGCATGTATTTTTAGTAAAAGCTAGTAGATTAACAATATTGTTGCACTCCGAAAGGCACAATTACGAAGACTCCTCCTAGCTCCCTCTCATATATCGTAACGAGTTTTATTTTACCGCCAATAGATGGCATCAGGAGCACCTTGTCCCAACTAACATTATCAATTATTTGAAGACCACGTGTATTATAAATTGTGCCAGGAAGGTAGAGGGTAAAGAATTGGTAGTTGATAAATTGTCCAACGATTGTTTCCTTACTAAGAATGAATATTTTTATCAGGCAATGGTGTGGATTTATTGTATGCTATCGGAGGCAACCTGAGTTTACTTATAAATGTGTTTAGCATTTCCTTTCTTCATTAGAACTAATGGATGGTAAGTCAGTTCCCTGTGCAAGTGGCCAAGATAACAACCATCAACATATTTAAGGTTGGTGGGACGAGTTTGGAACAGCGTTGCCAAATGAATTTCCTTGAATGGAGAATATCATTATTCATTATAGATTCAAATAATTTAAGGAGTGATAGTTATATGCCAGAGGGTACATGGCTGTGGTGTAATTTGATGTTCTTATAATCAGCGTAATCAACATAGACCAATCTATTAATGAAAAAGAAAATGGTCACATTTCTGTGTCTTCGCCAACACCTGACTATGTTGCGTCATCCACCTGCGAATTTGTGTTTGCTAATAAGGGCGTACCAGAGTGTAAATCAGTTATAAAATACACCTTATCATCATTTCCTTAGTAAATGTATGCATGTTATTAAGTTGTTTCTTGGTTCAGTATAGGTTAAAGGAATTACTTGAGTATATACAGTATATATATATATATATATATATATATATATATATATATATATATATATATATATACATATATATATATATATATATATATTACATTAATGTTTTCCCTTACCAGTAACGGCATCCTAAGTCAAAGATAGGCCAATAGTGAACATAAAAAGACAAATGATTCTTAAAGATCGTTGAGAGAGAGAGAGAGAGAGAGAGAGAGAGAGAGAGAGAGAGAGAGAGAGAGAGAGAGAGGCCACCAACAAGACATGGATGCTGCTGATCTCTGCATATGAATCAGAAGAGACGGAGTATATATATATAGAAAGAAGAGCCTATGTACATTTATATAAGTGGAGTGTGGATGTTGTATTAAGCTATTTAAGATATATGACATTAATTTTTCCGTATTTAATTTTATCAGTACGAATATTGGTCGTGATGTTTATATGGAATATGGTGCTGGTTAAGCATCCATGATTATAATGTATGGGATTAATGAGAATACAAATAAAGTTTTAGTCTATAAAAAAGTTAGTTTCAAAGGAAGTGTTTCTTCTGGAACGATATCAAAGGCAGTTTAAATTATTGGCAATAAATGAAAAAAGTTTTTATTTTTCTAATTTTTGATTCGATGGAAAGGTCAACAAAGAGGATAGGTTCTTGGATGTCAAGAAAGGTTACTCGAGATTCTTTTTATTTTTCAAAGTATTGAAAACGTTTTTCAAATAAGTCACAAATACCCTATGATCGATAAAAATGGGATTAAATGTTATGATAGTCTAAACAGTCAAATGTTTATCCTTATTACTATCAGTCATAAGTTTGAGTCCTTGACTAGGCAGAAATATTCATCATTAAAGGGTGAGTGAGTTTGATATTAAGAGGTATTTATAACCTATTGAAAAAATTATATATATATATATATATATATATATATATATATATATATATATATATATGTGTGTGTGTGTGTGTGTGTGTGTGTGTGTATATATCACTAACACTGGTGAATTTAGTCAATGTAAATATCAACCACAATGTCATTTGACATTGAATTCTACTCAGGGAATGTACTATTTATGATAAATGCTTCTGGCAGGGCAAGGATTCGATCCTATATCCTGAGCCTCAACAATGCCTGCATGGAGGACTTTAGCAGTCGACCTACTTTGAGGAGCACCAGATAACACATTCGTATACTGCTAAATTGAAGAAGCGAAGGAAGAGATGTTTGAAGCGAATGCAATCTTATGTAAGTGGCTGTGGAGTAAAATCGGATTGAAAAATTGAATCTGAAGGAAGTAAAGTCTCTGTTGACTAGATAACAAGTGGGATATAGTTGTGCAGATTTGTTAACAAGATAGATTCTCTGTGCAAGTTACTTAAAGCTTGTCTGAAGGATGAAAGACTCGCATGGACTGTCACAGAGAACCAATTGCTTAAATTTATTACTGTAAAGATGACAGAGACTCGTATCAGAATGTTAGGTCGATTTTACTTCTGAGTATTGATGTATGGTACAATTATTTAAAAAAATCACGATAGGTAATCTAATAATCGTTTTATTATCTATATACTTATATATTTACCTCCAGAACATATATATATATATATATATATATATATATATATGAGCAAAATTAATAAAACTACATTTTATGGATATTAAATATTCACTTTAAATATGATGCAGAATTCAAACAATCATTCCAAAATTATTTGAAAGAAAGTGGATGGAATATGACCATTGGAATATGGAGTATTAAATACTTCTAAAATAAAAAAAATAGAAGGTAGTAGGCCTTTATACTAAAATTAATTAAAGTAAACGAAAAGATAACTCTTACTTTTACGACTCATATTGCAAAAAAATGTTTCATTCCAAGAAATGAGGTACTATACGAGATTCGCCTGACCGCCGAGACTAAGGCTGCGTTTACACAAAACGAGTCAAGTCACGTCAAGTCATGTTACCTACGGGCCAACCAAGGGAAAGGCCCATGCCAACAACAAGTGTTGGCTATAATACTCCAAGAAGAAGAAGGAAGAAGAAGAAGAAGTCATAAACGTCATTTGATGAGATTCATTTTGACTTATCTCCGTTTACACCGACTGCGTCAGCCCGCGCCAAGTCAGTATCAGTGACCTGTCTGATTTAATACGGAATGGATGCAAGTTCCTTGGTTGAAGTGGCTACTTTGTACAGTTCTTAGCCTACTGGAGCTCTTGAGTGGCAAGACCGAATGATCTAGTAATGTATATTTCATGGTGAATAAGCCTAATGTTTAATTCATATTAAATATAGCGAATGTACAGTTCATAGCCTAGTTTATAGTTCATAGTGAATAAAACTGTTGTCTTACCTGTACACTTCAGTGCAGCAGTAACCTCCTTCCACAGGGCAACTATGACATCACGATCCCTGTGGCTGCGGTCACTGGGATCATATATAGGAGGGCGCTCTCGAACCAAGTTTATTAGGAACTCCACTTCCATGATGATCACACGACGACGACTCGCTGTGACTGATGTAGAAAATGGGTCCAGCCCTATATGTAACTCGATGCGACGCGACTCGCCGTTACTTGACTTGACTCAACTCTTCCGGTGTAAATGGTTTCTTCAAATATCCATACAAATTGATGTTAAAATGGGGGTGGCGATTCATGACGCGTGATGACTTGCCTTGACTTGACGTGACTCGACTCGCTTGGTGTAAACGCACCCTATTTCTAAAATTCGTGCCCCACCAGCCGTAAACTCGCCACCATCCTCCCAAGCTCCCATTTGTTATCTCCTTACTCTGATGCTAGTTACCGCACTATGATCCTGCTCTCCTACTCTCCCATTGGTCAGTATTCATCCCATCATGCGTTTAGGTATTGGCATCCCTCGCTCATTTCATTTCGACAGCACTATTGTTAACATTGAATTCATGTTTGTGAGCTCGATATCGTGCTTTTAGTTCTGAACTGTATCGTGTTGTGTTATACAACTCGTACATCATTAGCCCTGGGTACCAAGAAAGGGTCTGATGTGCAGAGAAAGAAGTAGAGGATACTTTCTTTGGAGACGAAGCTTGAGAAAATCAAGAAATATGAAGTATGCATGTGGTTAAGTGTGACCGCTAAGGCCTATGGCCAAAATCCATCTACGATAAGAACCATCATTAAACAGAAAGAAGCCATCATAACAACAACACCTTCTGAGGATGTGACTGTTTTCTCCAGCAAAAGGAGACTGCTGCTTATTTGGATTAAGGACAAGGAAATTACTGGAGACATGATCACCGAGACGATAATCTCCCCGAAGGTCAGTGCCTTATTTGGAGATCTTGTGAGTGCTCAGGCGGAAGACGACACAGGAGGAGGGACATCCAAGCAGGCAACCCCGTAGTCCAAGGCTTCTAGGGGGTGGTTTGAAAAATTTAAGAGACGGTGGGGCGTTCCTTCGGTCATGCGGCATGGGGAGGATTCCAGCTTGGAGACAAAGTAGCCAAAGCCTTTGTTAAGACGTTCGACGAGCTGATTCTCCAGGAAGGTTACAGTCCCCATCAAGTCTTCAACTGTGATGAAACTGAGATTTTTTGGAATAAAATGCCTCATCAGATCTACATCACAAAGAAGAAAAGAAGCTAAAGAAAAGAAGTTACCCGGGCATAAGCCTAATATGGACAGGCTTATCCTTGCACTCTGTGTAAACTCCAGTGAGGAATATAAGGTGAAGGCCCTGCTGGTGTATCCCTCCGAGACTCCTCAAGCCTTCAAGGCCTGCAAGGTGGTGCTGTGGAGGGTGGATGCAAAACCCCGGGTAATAGCAAGCTTGTTCACCGAGTGGGTAAACCTTTGTTTCGTTCCAGCTTTGAAAAAATATTTGGAAGAGAAGTGCCTCTCTTTGAAATGCCTGCTGGTGTTGGACAA
>NC_090725.1:24155967-24170967 GCF_036898095.1 Palaemon carinicauda | reverse complement strand
AATACAAATGTATTGAATATTACTAGGAGTGACATGATCGGCGTTTTCCAATGTTCTGTTCAAACCAATCAACATGCGAAGATTAATATCATCTTCCTTGAATTATTAGTAATAATTCACTTTGAAATTATTTTTATAATACTTGTCTAATCAGGAGAAAGGTATATCTCAATTGCTTTCCATTTGAATATCACAATTAAAAGGTTTAAAGGCCACTTATGAATTGCAGAGGTAATGGACAATTGTATTGCCTTGTAAAGCAGGACAATGCCCTACAGACTAACCATATATACATATGATCAGCTTCCAAGCTCCCTCTCCACCGAAGCAAGGAACAAGGCTCCTAATGACTCAGCAGATAGACCTTTTGGCTCCCCCCAAACGCCCCCCCCCCCCCCGCCTCATTACGCCAGGAGGGTAAGGTTGCAATGACCAAATGAACTAACGACGAGTTTAAGTGGGACTCAAACCCCAGTCGGGGACGTTACCACATCGGCCACCACAACCCTAGTCTGAAACGAATGTTCGAAAATAATGTCTATAGATATATAGGATTTTTATATCTTCTATTAAAGCTATTACCCTTGTTTAATTTCAGTATGTAAAAGTATTCCAGTATAGAAGAGATTACAAACATACATGCAAACATGATTAGGATAAAGAATAAAAAAAAAACATATACCACCTCTAATCGCCACAACATGTTCCTCAGTTTTGAATTCATTGTTTTATAGCTAAATCAATCTATTAGGATAATCATAAAATTTTATTTTGGCTCTCTCTCTCTCTCTCTCTCTCTCTCTCTCTCATTCTATATAAAAAGGGTAAAATTACATGGTTAATATTAATTCAATTTCCTTCGTCTCATCCTCATCAAATATTCAAAACAGGTAAAAAGCCTTGGCATCATGCCAGGTCTTCTAAAAAGCCCCCAAAACTTGTGAATGGTCACTAAAACAGGAATATTTAAAAAATTAATGTTTTGAAGCGGGTTTATAGTCGACGATTAACCTATAAACTCTTTCACTAAATCTGGCTTATTTGTTATATAAAAGTTTAGTTTTATTGTATCTTTACCAAGAACTTCCGTGTAAGACTTTGAAATAATTCATTTTCACTTACGAAACTCTTGAGAACTATGTTTACTAATATTAATACTATAGTTTATTTTATGAAATACTTTATGCCATCGTATAAATATTTGTAGTTTCCAAAAATTATTTAAAATGGTTTTTATACGGGACTGTATATATGCACGCGTTTAATTAATTAATTAATAACAAATAATGATAGACAAATTCTTTGTCATGTCATGTCCAGTGGCTTTAAAACCTTATTACTTAATGTATACTATATATATATATATATATATATATATATATATACATATATATAGATAGATAGATAGATAGATATAAATATATATATATATATATATATATATATATATATACATATATATATATATATATATATATGATCAATTTTTGCACATTTAAACGTGTTTCTTTCATATTTCAAATAAGCCATATATATTAATACATTTAAGTCTGGATTTTCTTAACGACCTCGGGATCAGAGCCCCAGGCGGAACGGCCCAAAGACTATAATATCGGACCGGCGGGGATTTGAACACTCGTCCAGGATATCTGTATGCCAGTGACCATACCACTCAGCCACGAAGAAAGATAAAAGTCAACGACAATTCTTCTATACATATACCTGTCAAATTCAGGTTTTCTCTACTTAGAATTGAAATCAACCCATCTTCACCATCGTAGCTAATCGGTAGGTTTGGGACTTGGCATTCGATTAATGATCAATTTTTGCACATTTAAACAGATATCCTGGACGAGGGTTCAAATCCCCGCCGGTCCGATATTATAGTCTTTGGGCGGTTCCGCCTGGGGCTCTGATCCCGAGGTCGTTAAGAGAATCCAGACTTTAATGTATTAATATATATGGCTTATTTGAAATATATATATATATATATATATATATATAGATAGATAGATAGATAGATAGATAGATATATAAATATATATATATATATATATATATATATATATATATATATATATATATATACTGTATATATATATATATATATATATATATATATATATATATATATATATATATATATATATATATATTCATATATATAAATATATATATAAATCCTCTTCTCTCCCAATGTTATCCTTACAAGAAGGGGTCGGTTGCCCGGTGCGCCCTCTCCAATGCCTTCTATCAAAAGCATTTTGAAAAAAATCTACTATGAGATATAATCGTTTTGAGTCCCACACCTTAGAAAAACTTTCCCATTGCGGTTACTGGTTATTGTTGGGTAGCGAAAGTTCGTAACAATTGTAACAGTTGGTATTTTGTTGACGATCTAAACGTGTAATGATGTCCATTTGTCTTCCGGAAAGATATAAAGAACTAGGCTTAAGGATAGTGTCCAAATAAAAAATAGCTCTGGAAATAAAGATAATATATATAATATTTCTTGGTCAGAATGTAATTTGCTCTAAATCAGATAAGCTTTCAGAGGAAAAACGCTAAACATTGCTGTCTCCAAGAGGCCCATTGATAATGCTTTGGCTGCCATTGACTAAGATTAAGTCAGAGAATCACCAAATTTCAGGACATTATTATTATTATTATTATTATTATTATTATTATTATTATTATTATTATTATTATTATTATTATTATTATCATCTCTGTAGGTGACTCTCATTTATGCATGTTTGATTCAAGAATAAGGCTCCCTCAGTGGCATTGATTTTATAAGTCACATTTTCTAATGAACTTATCTCCCTCTTTTCAACAGCACTGCAATTTGCCAGTAATTGAGCTATTAAAATTTTTAAAGAGGATATGTATTCACCATTAAATGAATTAAGTCTTTCAACACTCGGTTATGTACTAAGTCCAGAGGAATTCCAGGGTGTGAGATTTAAGGTTAAAGGAGTATGCTCTGTGATTGGTCGTAGTGGTATTTACAGCCTCAGTCCCACAAGTATTTCCAGCCTCTGTTCCAGAGTTATTTCCAGCCTCAATTCCAGAGGTATTTTCAGCCTCTATTCAAGATGTATTTCCAGCCTCTGTTCCAGAGGTATTTCCAGCCTCTGTTCCAGAGGTATCTAAAGCCTCTATTCTATAAGTACTTCAAGCCTCTGTTCCAGAGGTAATACCAGAAGTATTTCCACCCTCTGTTCCAGAGGTAATTATAGATGTATTTCCATCCTCTATTCCTGAGGTATTTCCGGCCTCTATTCCAGAGGTATTTTCAGTCTCTATTTCAGAACTATATCCAGCCTCAATTTCGGAGGTATTTCCATCCTCTATTCCTTAGGTATTCCCAGCCTCTATTCCAGAGGTATTTCCCGCCTCTATTTCAGAACTAGATCCAGCCTCAATTGCAGAGGTATTTCTATCCTCTATTCCTGAGGTATTCCCAGCCTCTATTCCTGAGGTATTTTCAGGCTCTGTTTCAGAATTATATCCAGCCTCAATTGCAGAGGTATTTCCATCCTCTATTCCTGAGGTATTCCCAGCCTCTATTCCAGAGGTATTTCCCGTCTCTATTTCAGAACTAGATCCAGCCTCAATTACAGAGGTATTTCAAGCCTCAATTCCAGAGGTATATTCAGCATCAATTCCTGAAGTATTTCCAACCTCTGTTCCAGAGCTATTTATAGCCCCAATTCCAGAGGTATTTCCAGACTCTGTTCCAGAGGTATTTCCAGTCTCTGTTCCAGAGGTAATTCCGAGGTTGTTTCCAGCCTCTATTCCGGAGGTATTTCCAGCCTCTGTCCCAGAGGTTTTATCCAGCATCAATTCCAGAAGCTTGCGTTCGCTAGGAGTAGCCCCGTTCCAGGTAAGCTTATCAGTCTTGTCTTCATCGGTGTTGTCTTGATTAGAATGTCTAATCGCACTTGGAGGTAAGGGAGGGCAGGGGCGGCGCTCCTTCGGCAGGTAGGTAGGAGAAGCCCTTCTTACCCTGTGTTGAAGATAGGTTTCTCCTGCTGGATTAGTAGAGCTTCCAGAATTCTAAGCCTTCTGCCATCCACCGACGATTTTGGCATTTTTCACGTGTTCTCCAGAAATGGACCTATTATGGGTTTACTGGCAAAGTGTCTTAGTAGCACCTTGCTTTCTGTGACAGAACAGGCGTTTAGAGAGCTCTATGGTATTCTTTCCAATGTAGCTACGGTGGCATTCTCAGACGGGCATTGGTAAAGGTAGGCCACATTCCTTCTCTTCAGATAATGTCCCAAAAGTATTAAGTCCAATCAAGTCTTCAGTTTTTCTTTGATGGGTACAATAAATATTTTATGGCTCTCACGTGTAAGGATTTCATAGGTTAATACACACACACACACACACACACACACACACATATATATATATATATATATATATATATATATATATATATATATATATATATATATATGTATATGTATATATATACAGTATGTATATATATATATATATATATATATATATATATATATATATATATAGTATGTATATATATATATATATATATATATATATATATATATTTATATATACAGTATATATATATATATATATATTTATGTATATAAATATATATGTATATATATATATATATATATATATATATATACTTATGAAGATGTATATTTGCGTATATACAGTACATGTACAGATATATAAATAGTTTGATAGCTACATACCTATACTAAATACAGTTTACATTCAAGAAATATATATATATATATGTATATATATATATATATATATATATATATATATATATATATATATATATATATATATATATATGTATATATATATATATGTATATATATGTGTGTGTGTATGTATATATATATATATATATATATATATATATATATATATATATATTCTGTAAAAGGAAATTAAAATTCTGAGAACTTCCATTTCATTAATTTGGCTCTGACATTAGCTCAGATATTCCTTCAGACAATGCCTTGAGTTTCATGCGCATAAGAGGCGAAAGGGTACTTCTTGTGTTGAAATTGTAAAGGACGGTAAAATTGAAGGTTTCTAGAGATAATTTCGTTATTTTATAAATGTGTGAAATTTATTCAGATGTCATTAAGGACAGATATGGGTAGGTCTCTCTCTCTCTCTCTCTCTCTCTCTCTCTCTCTCTCTCTCTCTCTCTCTCTCTCTAGAAATGGACACCGACCTTTAACATACGAGTTTCTGATGACTGGTAGGCGTCAGACATTGTGTGATGATTACTTGGTTCCCTTGACTGCTAGACATTTGCTGATGGAATGTCCCTGTCGTGTGGATATCAGAGACCCATTCCTCGTTGAGGCTATACAATCCATGCTTGTCCTTCTTTGAATTTTGGTCTCATATCCTGGGGAAACACTTACTCTCTGTTCTAAGAACGTATATTCATTAACAATCTCTAAAGATTCGTGCATAACCCTGTCTCTCTGAATTTTTATTGAACATTATCTTAGTTTTATTCATATTCATTTTCAGTCCTATATTTTTGGTTTCTTTAATTATATCTTATATCATCTTTTGATATTCCGCCAATGATTCTCTAAATAGAAGTATATCATCTGTAAATATTAATTTTTTAAGATAATCACTATTTATGCTGATTCTAAATTTTCCCAATCTAAATTCTTGGAAATTTCTAGGTATGCTGTGAATAAGTTAAGAGATTTTTCTCACTACCTTTATGTAGTTTTAAGAGTGCCGTACTTTCTTCATGGATATCTTCAAATATTTTAACATAAGATTCATCATCTTGTTTTTGAGGTGTTCTCATTACTGCTAAAGTTTTGACAGTATCAAACTCTTTCTCATAGCGGTTTGTCATACTCTATTGACTTTTCCATTACCTGGTTCATACATGGATAAGGTCAGTTGCCCAATACCCACTGCTAAAGCAGCCTTGATGTCATCCATTGCAAACCTACTATAGTTAATTTACACTAAGACTTTGGTTGTTTGTTGAATGGATAAGCCACTTAGATATAGGCTTAAATTATTATTATTATTATTATTATTATTATTATTATCATTATTATTATTATTATTATTATTATTATTATTATTATTATTATTATCATTATTATTATTATTATTATTATTATTATTATTATTATTATTATTATTATTACTGGCGAAGCTACAACCCTATTTGGAAAAGCTCAAGGGCTCCAACACGGAGAAATAGCCCAGTGAGGAAAGGAAATAAAGAAATAAATAAACCATATGAGAAGTACTGAACAATTAAAACAAAATATTCTAAAAACAGTAACAGCATTAAAACAGATCCTAAATATAAAAACTATAAAAGGACTTATGTCAGTCTCTTTAGCATACAGTATAAACATTTGTTACATGATGGAACTTTTGAAGTTGATCATTGTATACGTAGTTTTATATAAAGTGAATTAAAAGGTATTTCTAGTGAAAATTAACCAAACATGTCAGAATACTGTCGTCGAATATATTGAAATTATTTGGTTTCAGATAGTTGCACTATTAAATAGAAATTCCTTGAAATCTGATCAAATTTCTAAGACACATAATTAGATTCCTGCAAAAGTAATGGCTTTTGTCAGTTTTATATATCAGAGGAATTTTTGTTTGGGACGCTGGAAATTCTAATTGATTAATACTTCTTAACTGAAACGTACACAGATATCGATAAAAAGAAATAGAAATTCTTTTAATCACAGTAATAGACATTTGACCTATTTTCAGATCATATTCTAAAACAAAAATCAAAAACGTATTTTGTCTGTAAATAAGTATTCGAAAGCATAGATCTGTTTTTCGGTATTCAATTTTTGTCTTATCAAATATCACATAAAATCACATTGAGGTATAAAACTTTTAAATCTTTTCCTATAATGTAAACTGGTCCTTCAAATTTTTTTTCTTTCAAATTTGGGTCTTTCATCGCTTTCTTTGCTATAAAAATATAATCACCTGATTGAATATTCATTACCATTTCTTTTTAGATTCATTTTAACGCTAATCTTAACCATATGAGCTCATTAGAGTTAAGTTACTAAAAGCTATTGAGGACAATAGCTATCAGAATTATTCTTTTATATGATAATATCCAATAATACTGACAATTTATGCTTAGAACTAATTATTTTATAAGACCAATAATTCATCATTTTTCATATGCGTTAAGCTTGCACCTGTTATTTCATTCGATCTATTGACATTTATAGAGAATTTTTCATCAGATTAAGTTTTGTCTTCTAAATAAGATTATTTTTTTAGAACTATTGAAGATGACCTATGTGAGGTGTTATGGTTTTTAATGCTCTAAAAACCATAATTTAACTCTAATTTAATTATACATAAGCTTTCCACTTAGTAGCTTTTCCTATCTACTAGAACTACTTTTCCTATCTACAAGAAGTACTCGTTTTATTTTATCATTATTTAACGGATATGCAACCCTCCCCCTCTACTAGAAACAATATATGGTTTTTTTTTTTTTTTTTTTTTTTTTTTTTGTACAACATAAACACCATCCAGCCTACTTATCATAATTTTTTTCATGTTCGTAATGAAGACAGAAGTACCAGAGGCTCGTAATAACCTTTTACATGAGCATTTAGAATATTCAATACTAACATTGAAATATTTCCTGACCCAGGACCTAAACTAGAGATGACACTGATATGCTCTCTCTCTCTCTCTCTCTCTCTCTCTCTCTCTCTCTCTCTCTCTCTCTCTCTCTCTCTCTCTCCATTGAATAATGTAAAACTTACACTTTTTCCTGTGACAAGGCTTTGCTTTCTCTAAGCCACCTGTACAAGTTCAAGAATAAGTTAGACAGGATCATACGAACTCTTTGAATTCTTAAACTTAAAGAGCTAATGAGGTTTTCACAGGTGGACTAAAAAGTCTTTGAGACATCCCAAATCCTTGTTACTCCTTGTAATATAGAAGACTTTCTCACAACGCCTGTTAACATCTTGGTTCTCGTGTACAGATGTGACATAATTTTAAGGACTTCAAATTTCTAAGAAATAAACTAGAGTTTTCAGTTTAATTTTGTTCTAGTAATGTTGCATAATTTTGCACATCAACAACCAAATATATAACTCCTGAAAATATATACTGGTGTACTTCGTGGAATCCTACATTATAAACTACCAGTCAAGTGGCTGTGAATTGGAAAGAAATGAAAAATATATATATTGATATGATTTCAAACATTATCTATATTTTCTGCTAGTGGGAGTGAAATTTCCATGGGTCAAATTACCACAGTCAAAATACCTAGAACCACTTCTGATCAAAATACCTTCCTGATATTTCCAGTAAATCTCTCTCTCTCTCTCTCTCTCTCTCTCTCTCTCTCTCTCTCTCTCTCTCTCTCTCTCAATTCAACAGACACACGTGCATTGTATGGTAAACAGACTAACAGAAGAAGTTATTTCTGGATAACAGAATAGTTACTATATCAGTCTCACTAAGAACGCTTAATTGTAGTTAATAAATGAAGTTACATCAAATTGATGGGTAATTTATTCAAAACAATTATCTTAAATGATGGAAGTTATAAATTTCGACAGAAAAACGTCAAGATATTTCATTTTTTTTAAAGTCTTCTATGTAAGGAATAGAATTAACATTTAATCTGAAATATAATCTCCTGAAACATATCTACCATTGTACTGGCAGCGATTTCTACTACGTTATCATAGATACATAAGTTAACAATGTGCACTTTAAGCAAATAATGTATAATACGTACGAGAGTGAGAGAGAGAGAGAGAGAGAGAGAGAGAGAGAGAGAGAGAGAGACATACTACTGACATATCAATTATCATGAAAAGATAAATGTGTAGACCATTAGCCAAAGAAGATAGATAGTACAAAATGTCCTGGAAAATACTAGCTTCCTATTCCAGAGTTCTGAAGAGTAGAAAGAATGGGGAAATACTTAAGAGGATAATAAATCTTAACAGGAAAATATCAAAAGAACACTATGAATATAAAAATTTATTAACGATAAACATAATAATAAATTCTTATTGTTATCCAGACCAATGATAAAACTATAAAGCGAAGTAAGTTTATCTGTATTATATATATATATATATATATATATATATACAGTATATATATATATATATATATATATATATATATATACGTACACATATATATATATATACATACACACACACATATATATATATATATATATATGTATATATATATATATATATATATATATATATATATGTGTGTGTGTGTGTATATATATATATATATATACAGGTATATATATATATATATATATATATATATATATATATGTGTGTGTGTGTGTGTATATATATATATATATATATATATGCATTTAAATATACACGTATAAACTGATGTACACGGCTTGTCAAAAATGACACCTAAATATTTAGGTAGCTGTACACACACTTGCAGACGAACACGCACCCCCTCTACCCTGGGTATGACTACTCCTTTCACCCCTACACATTAGATGGCGAGAGCTAGGTGTGACCGGAAACAAATTTATATATGTATATATATATATATATATATATATGTATATATATATATATATATATATATATATACATATATATATATATATATATATATATAATTTCAGTTTCTCCATTTGTTATTTGCTGTTGACACATGATTCGAATCAATTTGTGACCCTTCATCAAGAGTTCATGGGTTTAGTGATCGAATTACACTTTAATATAAAGGCAATGGTTAGCGGTGAAAATTTTGATACAAAATTATTTGGAAACTCGGAAATTAGTCAACCAGAATTAATAAATAAAAACTTTAAAATCTTTGAAATATAAAGATCCAATTTCAAGATCACTTTTTAAATACATTAAGGATTTTCCAAAAGGATTTCGTAACTGATCTCACAAGACCTCCGCTTTTTCATTGAAGCTTATGATTCCATTTTTGCAGCGGGATCGACGTCGTTAAACCCCAGAATACATTACACTTAAAATAAGTGGTAACGCTCTTGATTACTTCAACAATCATTACACATTCATCGATACACATTACATAGAGAACACAGTGCACAATATGCACAAAGAACACAAAAAATATTTCTGCATTCTAGTCGATGTTCAGAGACTTTCCTAAGTTGGTAATCCTAGTTTCTTGATCGTAGATAGGTTGCGAAGTTTTGGAAGCGACATGTTTCAAGCTCATAAGTAATCCTGCTCATCTTCAGTTTAAAGGATCTCCATTAGCGGCTGAGCGAGGAGAGCCTGTTATTGGGAATCCCCTTCAGGCTCCTCCTACGCAATTCTTCCTGTTCTCAGATGCTTCTTCAGGAGATAGAAATGATAGAAGCAGAGTAGGATCATCTGCATATGGACCGAGCTTGTTTTTTATGATATTATTTACGTGTTTTTTATGCAATTATTGACGTGTTTTTTATGCATTTATTTGCGTGTTTTTATGCAATTATTTACGTGTTTTATGCAATTATTTACGGAGTTTTTGTAAACGGCCCTGTAGGAAGGTGATAGGTACTTGTATCGTGATCTGTTTATCTATTTTCATTGAGTATCAAACTTAAATATTGTATTCAGATTTAATTCCAAGGGGACTGCTACCTCGGTAGCTCACACACCCCTCGCCAGCATGCTCTGTCCAGAGACAGCAGGTACAGGTGGGTTCCATCTTACCTGCTTGAGGTTGTGCAGGTGAGAGTAACTGATGGATGAGGGCTCCACAGTTCTGGTTCTGGTACTGAATTTTCATTGGTTATTGTTGCCCCGGGGAGAAAGAGGTTGCTAATAGAGAAGTCGCTGATTGGCCACTGCACGCTCTGGAATAAGCTGTGGACCAGATGAGCTCTTGCGAGTAGGTAGTCTTGGATTGAGTCCAACTCAGAGATATTTGTTTTTCTATTGGGTGAGTAAGAGAAAACATAGAATAGTGTGCCTGAGTATACCATAAAGCAAGAAAAGTCAAACCAAACCAGTTGAAAACCATGGTACTGAGGTTATGGTACTACCAAAGACTAGTGAGCAAAAGTTTGATTTTGAAGTGCCCTACTAGAAGAGCTGCTTACCATAGCTAAAATATCTCTTCTACCATTACCCTATTGAAAGTAGTTACTGAACAATTACTTTGCAGTAGATAACCACTTGAGTGAATAAGAATTGTTCGGTTATCATAATGATGTCAAGTGTATGAGGAGAGAGGAGAATATGTAAAGAACAGACCACTTTACTTGGTGTATTTGTGGGCAAAGAAAGAATTACCTGTAACTAGAGAGGGCTTCTATGTAATACTATTTGGCCACTCAAAGGGACCAAATAATTTTCTTGTGGTAGTATCTCAACGGGTGGCTGGTGGATTGGGTAAACTAGTACCAATATATATCTATCTAACTATCAATATATATATATATATATATATATATATATATATATATATATATATATATATACATATATATATAGATAGATAGATAGATAGATATATATACGAATAAATATATATATATATATATATATGAATAAATATATATATATAATATATATTTATATATATACATACATACGTATATATATATATATATATATATATATATATATATATATATATATATATTCATACATACGTATATATATTTATATATATATATATATATATATATATATATATATATATATATATATATATATATATATATATATATATATATATATATATATATATATATATATATATATATATATATATATGTATATGTATATATATATATATATATATATGTATGTATGTATATCCTTACTAAGCATAAGCTTAAACTCTTTTCTCACTGTTCGTTTTCCTTCAATACTTGGAGCTGTAAACCCGAAGGGTTTATTAATTTCCACACGAATTCTCTGGCTCTCATCTAGCAATTTTGGGGACTTTTGACTCGTTCGATTTACAGAGTGAATTTTTTATATTTTTCTCCTTTTGTCTTTAGTTCTTTCAACTTTCACGAGTTTTTTAATTATAAACCCTTTTATCCAACATATAGGCCTACTTTACTAACCTTAATTATTCATTAAGAGTATAATGGACAGAAACTTACGGTCTATTAAATTTCTCATTCCTGATCTAGATATTAATCTTTGGCACCGTCGTTCAATTAGTTTATTATGCATGTTGCATAAGACTTTTCATAACTCTTACTATCCTTTACATTGAGATCTCCCTGGACAATTCTATCCTGTTCGTAATACTAGGCAGGCAGTTAATTCTAATAGCCAGGCCTTCTCCATCATGAGGCTCAATACTACACAGTATTCTAGAAGTTTTATTCCAGCTGTTACCAAGTTGTGGAATGATCTTCCTAATCGGGTACTTGAATCAGTAGAACTTCAAAAGCTCAAAGTAGGAGCAAATGTTTTTATGTTGACCAGGCTGACATGAGTCTTTTTATTGTTTATATATGACATTTCTGTTTTTGACATTGTTATTAGTTTATATAGGACATATCTGTTTTGACGCTGTTACTGTTTTTAGAATGATATATTGTTAGTTTATTCTCATCATTCATTTATTTCCTTATTTCGTTTCCTCACTGGGCTATTTTTCCCTGTTGGAGCCCTAGGGCTTATAGCATCTTGCTTTTCCAACTAGGGTTGTAGCTTGGCTAGTAATAATAATAATAATAATAATAATAATAATAATAATAATAATAATGTAACCTAAATGCTTTTGCCAAAACAAAACAGGGTTTCAAACTCCTTTTTAATTACATTTGATATAGCGTAATCATTTTAATTAATGACAATATCTACTTCAAACCTTATGAAATGATTATTTTTTAACATATACTAAATGTCATAATTATTTTTTGTGTTTTTGCCTATTCAAGTTTTGAACCACAGTCTGAATCAAGTTCATTTTTGTATATATAATATCTAACAGTTTTATTTAAAAAAAAAAAAAGGTTCACAGGGAATTGAAATACAGTTTTTCTATGGTGCTCGAAAAATATATAAAATAAGATACGTAAACTTTACTATAGAAGTCTCCCTTTTTCTAATACTCTCTCTTTTCCCTCTGGGAACCAAAGCTCAAATCCCAAACCGGATAAAATAAAAAGAAAAAGGACGAGTTTCAATAAAAGCCAGAAAGCCTTTGCTTACTTAATCAATCCATTCATTACGTGATTCTGTGAATTCTAACAAATCTGATAGAAAGAGAGAGAGAGAGAGAGAGAGAGAGAGAGAGAGAGAGAGAGAGAGAGAGAGGTTAATTATATCCTTTAATTAATTGGATTGGAAATAAGTGATCCATATGTGTTAATTCTAATAGAATTAAAATAAGACCATTCAATAGTCCTCTCTCTCTCTCTCTCTCTCTCTCTCTCTCTCTCTCTCTCTCTCTCTCTCTCTCTAAAACTGTAGATTCATATATACCAGAATGTTTTTTTCCTACTCTTATTCTAAGTAGAGTATAAGACATCAAAGAGAAGGAAGAGAGAAGGAAGAGATGCATGTTATATGAAACACATAACATTAAAAAATATTTTTGTTATATATTTGACTTTTAGGAAATTGTAAGATATATACAAAACTTATGTAATATCGTATTGCGTAGGTGATTATAAGTACTGCTGCATATATACCTCAGTATTAGATTATGAGTAAACTACCGCTGGAAGATTACAACTCTAATAGTAAATATCCAGTAGCAGGATAAGATTCTTATGTGCACTTTTACTTGATGCTCGTTTCTTTAGTTTTCAATCTTTTATGTTTTTTTTTTTTTTATTATTGTCCTGTGATGACGCTAGTCGTCCAAGAATAGCAATGTGGTATATTTCTCAAGCTTCTACAATACATACAAATGTAAAAGATTCATCTTCAGTACTTCCACCAAGCATGCAAAATCGTTGACGAGAATGGAATTAATATAATAACAATACCATATCCTTACAGGTAATTCAAGCAGAGCCAATTCCAATAGCATAAAGAACTCTTGTTGGATAACATTACACACATAACAATTCTAAAATAAGTAAAGCAGTTGAAAAACACCAAGATATCCATCTATAAGACACATTGTCGATATGAATTAAAAAAGGATATTTATTTAAATATATGGTGCGTGAACTTTCATTTGATGCAAACGGAAATAAGTTAATCTATTCCTCCACAGAGAGGTACAAGTAGTTCTCTGTTGCCCTTCTAAAAGTTTTCAGAAAGGCGGAAATGGCCATCTGTTGTAGAATCCTTCCTCTCATCAATCAGAGATGTCTTCTCCGTTTGGTAATGCTTAGTTTGAAAGTCTCTCTCTCTCTCTCTCTCTCTCTCTCTCTCTCTCTCTCCTATATGTCTCGGAAAAAACGTTGGCCAATTGTTGTAGATTTCTTCCTCATTTATCAAAGACCTATCTTCTCCTTTTGGTAATAATTAAGTTGAGAGTCTCTCTCTCTCTCTCTCTCTCTCTCTCTCTCTCTCTCTCTCTCTCTCTCTTCTATATGTTTCGTAAAAACGTTGGCCATCTTTTGAAGATTTCTCGCTCTCATCTGTAAGAGATCTATTTTCTCCTTTTGATAATGATCAAGGTGAAAGAGTCTCTCTCTCTCTCTCTCTCTCTCTCTCTCTCTCTCTCTTTCTCTCTTCTATATGTCTCGTAAAAACGTTGGCCATCTGTTGTAGATTTCTTCCTCATCTATCAAAGATCTGTCTACTCCTTTTGGTAATCATTAAGTTGAATGACTCTCTCTCTCTCTCTCTCTCTCTCTCTCTCTCTCTCTCTCTCTCTCTCTTTGATTAGTTTGAGAAATCGATCTTGAAGATATTGTGGTCACCGTGGTCCCCATGAAAACTTACAATAAACGCAGGACGACGTCTAAGTTATATCTGTTTATTATCGAAAATATTTTTTTTTTCTTAATTTTTTGTAATCCATCGAATATTCGTTGCA
>NC_090725.1:24140967-24150967 GCF_036898095.1 Palaemon carinicauda | reverse complement strand
TATGATGATCTTTACTCCATTTGTTTCATTGTTAGAAAAGATTCGGGATCACGGTTTGTTTTTTATGTAATTTTATGATTTTATGGACTTTAACTGAAAGCAAAATATCACGGAAATTATTGAGTTCTTATATCTCTCTATTTCTATAACATCAAAACGGAAAGGCTTCGACAAGGAAATTCTCAACCAATTAAAATTTATTTTCTCTCAAGGTGATAAAATAGACATTGCCTTTCACACGGTGTAATTTAGGCATGACTAAGTGGACTTTGCAGTATAGGCCTATATATATGTCTTATATCTGCACCTACCTTTAAGGATTCTACTCTACAGTCTTTTCTATCAACCTTTCTGTCCAGCCTGTTATCTTTTACTTGTCCCCGACTTTCCATTCAAACAGGTTCATCTAAATTCTTCATCATAAAATATCCCATTCGCTCTCAACAACCTATAATTTATACTTTACATGGTTGATACAATCCGCATTGTCTTTCTATCAAACTTAAGAAAAATATATCCTAGATGGATGAATACTTCACACATATTCTTTACTTTTGCTTAAAAACACACACACACACATATTATATTTCAATCTTTAGATTCAAAATTCGAGCTTTTCTTGCTTGCATCCTCATAACTCATATATTAGCCCTTTCAAATTCAGTATTTCTCATTTGTTTACCTCCACATTCAACATACATCATCATTCCAGGAATTATTTATTTCAAACAGCCGTGAAATCCATTATTATAAAACTTATCTCTCTCTCTCTCTCTCTCTCTCTCTCTCTCTCTCTCTCTCTCTCTCTCTCTCTCTCTCTCTGTATCAATTTTCTATAAGAAAAAAACTTTCACTTCACCCTCAAAAAAGTTGTCAAAATTAATGTTTTAGGAGGAAACAGTTATCAATCACAAAGAAAAGGACCATTTGAATTATTCAGGGAACGTTAGAAACCTTTCTATTTTTAAATTAATATTTCAACTCCACCTTTGTTCTTCTATGTATTCAAAAAATGCTTTTTGAAGGAAGTTTTTTTTTTTCTTATTTCCGTTGGAAGGCTTAACATCAGTGCTTTCCAATCGATGTTTTCAACTTTTCTCTTTGGATAGGTTCGGACGTAGTATATATATATATATATATATATATATATATATATATATATATATATATATATATATATATATATATATATATATGTATATATATATATATATATATATATATATATATATATATATATATATGCATATATATATAATATATACATATATATATATATATATATATATATATATATATATATATATATACATATATGTATATACATATATATATATGTATGTATATACATATATATATATATATATATATATATATATATATATATATATATATATATATATATTAATATACATAAATACATATTTACATATATATTATGATGATGATAATGATGATATATATATATATATATATATATAATATATATATATATATATATATATATAGTATATATATATGCATATACTGTATATATATATATATAAATATATATATATATATATCATTATCATCATCATCTCCTCCCACACCTATTAACGCAAAGGGCCTCACTTAGATTTCGCCAGTCGTCTCTATCTTAGGCTCTTTAAAACCTTGCACAAGTCAGAGATTCAAAGATTTATGAATAATTTCAACAGTTTATTTATTGTAGATATATATTTGATCATAACCTTACAAATCAAAATTAATATGCTTTATATTATGATACTCCTTACCTTATGTCACAGGGATGAAGAAGTATAAAAGCGGATTTGGATTTCACCGTTAATCTCTGACATGTCTATTAAAAACCACTTCAAGATTTATCACGAATCTTGACTTAGTGAAATATAAAGAAAATGTCAGCATTTTCTGTCTCCATCTTCTTAAAGATCTACTTTTTCCTGAAAAGGTCGGAAACTGTGCAAACAATTCCCCTTCACTCCAGCGATTAACTACTGCACTGTAATTGATCATTAGTTACTTTCGCCTGGTAAGGGTAAAAGAGGATCTTTATCCATGGTAAGCAGCTTTTCAAGGAAAAGGATACTCAAAAATAAAAAATCCTGGATAGTGCCGTAGCCTCTGTACCATGGTCTTCCACTGTCTTAGGTTAGAGTTCTCTTGTTTGAGGGTACACTCAGGCACACTATTCTATTTGTTTCCATATTTTTTTCTTCACTAGGCTATTTTTCTTTTTGGGGCCCCTGGCATTATAGCATCTATCTTTTTCAACTAGGCTTGTAGCTTAGTGAGTAATAATAATATTGATAATAATAGATAATAAATTCAAGATATATTTTATATTACCAGATATCGACACTTAGTACTGATATACCTTTTTCAGCTCTCTTTTTTTCATTCATATACAACGGCGCCATGACCTCCGATGGCAGGATGTCAGAAAACTACAAAACATTCATTCATTCATTCATTCATTCATTTATTCAATCATATACAAATGAATAATCTTGAATATACATTTCATTTTGATGATTCACCATAATATCTATAAACAAACATATGGGAATCCTGTGGATCCATCACATGAAAATCCTGAACTACATAAAAATAACCACTGACTAAAATATTAAATAATACTTCTAAAAAAATTCACGAAATTCGTGGCTGAAATAAGTATATATTTCATCAATTTAAGGAAATAATCACTTTATAAGTATGTTAGCTGTAATAGAAATTATTAACAATTACATTAAACATTTTCTATAATATCATTAATAGGGTTGAGGTGGTAACATTTTCCATTACTGAAATGAAGTTGTGGTGGCCAATGTGGTAATGTCCCTTACTGATAATCGCCACACTAGGTTCAACTCCCGCTCAAACTCGTTAGTTCCTTTAGGTACCTATAACCTCTCCTTCCTTGTGAGTTAAGGATGGCAATTTTGGAGGAGCGTATAGGGCTATCTGCTGTGTCATCAGCAGCCATTACCTAGTCGTCTCTCATCCTAGCTTGGGTGAAGAGGAGGCTTAGGCTCTGATCATATATATATATATATATATATATATATATATATATATATATATATATATATATATATATATAGTGTCATTCTCTTTGACATTCATTGTTCTGTTTGATAGGGAAATTTCATTGTCCCTTGCCTCTGACATTCATAAGCGACCTTTAAACCTTTAGCTGTGGTAAGCAGCTCTTCTAGGAGAAGGACACTCCAAAATCAAACCAGTGTTCTCTAGTCTTGTGTAGTGCCATAGCCTCTGTACCATGGTCTTCTACTGTCTTGGGTTAGAGTTCTCTTGCTTGAGGGTACACTCGGGCACACTATTCTATCTATTTTCTCTCTTTCTTGTTTTGTTATAATTTTTATAGTTTATACAGGAAATATTTATTTTAATGGTGTTGTTATTCTTAAAGTATTTTATTTTTCCTTTTTTCCTTTCCTCACTGAGCTATTTTCCCTGTTGGGGCCCCTGGCCTTATAGCATATGGCAATAATAATAATAATAATAATAATAATAATAATAATAATAATAATAATAATAATAATAATAATAAGGAAAGTTAGGAATTGGCCTGTCAATATTATTATTATTATTATTATTATTATTATTATTATTATTATTAATATTATTATTATTATTATTTCCTAAGCTACAACTCTAGTTGGAAAAGCCATATGCTATAAGCCCAAGGGCTCCAAAAGGAAAAAATAGCCCAGTGAGGAAAGGAAATGATGAACAACTAGAAGAAAAGTTTACAAACAATTATATTGAAATAAACATTTCATATATAAGCTATAAGAACTTGAAAATAACAAGAGGATTAAAACTTCGAAATAAAATGAGTAAGAGAAACAAGACAGCATAGTGTTCCTGAGTGTGCCCTCAGGCAAGAGATCTCTAATAACTTCAAAAGAAACTATTCTTGACATTTTAAGAAATATCTGTAATTTTTTTTTTTTTTTCTATGAAAATAAAACTTTATTGCTTAAATCCTGGATATATCTTTCCATTACGAATTTTCCTTTTCGACGAATACAGGACAATAAAGTTACAGGAGAAATAAAAGTTAAGTTGGCAAAATTGCTCTGTTGAATCCAATTGGACATTTTCTCTTTTGTTTTCTTTTTCAATTACTGTTCATTGTGTGACCCTTTCCACTTCCGTGTTTTTCAGCAATATCCCTTTTTTCATCTGTTAGTCTCATGTCGATCTAAATACTAGTGTACGTGCCCGGTCACTAATGAAGGGTGTATATTTAGATACATATGCATGCACATAGATTCAACTCTTCACACACTTTCCCCGTTTCCTACCTACAACTTCTGACTAGAGGGTGTGACTACTCCCACTCCCCCCTAACCAAGTTACAGGCAGAACCCGAGTAGGTATACGTCTGGTAATCATATCGAGCGTGACCAGATATATATATATATATATATATATATATATATATATATATATATATATATATATATATATGCTTCCACTCCACCATTTGCTGCAACAACAGACCCCAAGTACTTAAACTGATCCACCTCCTCAAGTAACTCCCCATTCGACATGACATTCAACCTTGCACCACCTTCCCTTCTCGTACATCTCATAACCTTACTCTTACCCACATTAACTTTCAACTTCCTTCTCTCACACATCCTTCCAAGTTCTGTCACTAATCGGCCAAGCTTCTCTTCTGTGTCTGCAACCAGTACAGTATCATCCGCAAACAACAACTGATTTACCTCCCATTCATGGTCATTCTCGTCTACCAGTTTTGATCCTCGTCCAAGCACTCGAGTATTCACCTCTCTCACCACTCCATCAACATACAAGTTAAACAACCACGGCGACATCACACATCCCTGCCTCAGCCCCACTCTCACCGGAAACCAATCACTCACTTCATTTCCCATCCTAACACATGCTTTACTACCTTTGCAGAAACTTTTCATTGCTTGCAACAACCTTCCACCAACTCCATATAACCTCATCACATTCCACATTGCTTCCCTATCAACTCTATCATATGCTTTCTCCAGATCCATAAACGCAACATACACCTCCTTACCTTTTGCTAAATATTTCTCGCATATCTGCCTAACTGTAAAAATCTGATTCATACAACCCCTACCTCTTCTAAAACCACCCTGTTCTTCTAAGATTGCATTCTCTGTTTTATCCTTAATCCTATCAATCATTACTCTACCATACACATTTCCAACTACACTCAACAAACTAATACCTCTTGAATTACAGCACTCATGCACATCTCCCTTACCCTTATATAGTGGTACAATACATGCACAAACCCAATCGACTGGTACCATTGGCAACACAAAACACATATTAAACAATCTCACCAACCATTCAAGTACATTCACACCCCCCTTCCTTCAACATCTCAGCTCTCACACCATCCATACCAGATGCTTTTCCTACTCTCGTTTCATCTAGTGCTCTCCTTACTTCCTCTATCGTAATCTCTCTCTCATTCTCATCTCCCATCACCGGCACCTCAACACCTGCAACAGCAATTATATCTGCCTCCCTATTATCCTCAACGTTCAGTAAACTTTCAAAATATTCCGCCCACCTCTTCCTTGCCTCCTCTCCTTTTAACAACCTTCCATTTCCATCTTTCACTGTCTCTTCAATTCTTGAGCCAGCCTTCCTTACTCTCTTCACTTCTTTCCAAAACTTCTTCTTATTCTCTTCATATGAATGACCCAATCCCTGACCCCACCTCAGGTCAGCTGCCCTCTTTGCCTCACATACCTTGCGCTTTACCTCCACATTTTTCTCTCTATATTTTTCATACTTCTCTAAACTATTACTCTGCAACAATTCTTCAAAAACCCTCTTTTTCGCTTCCACTTTTACCATCCCTCCTTCATTCCACCATTCACTGCCCTTCCTCATGCTGCCTCCAACAACCTTCTTGCCACACACATCACTTGCAATCCCAACAAAATTTCCTTTTACTAACTTCCACTCCTCCTCTAAATTACCAGTTTCCTTAACTTTCACTTCGTCATATGCCATTATCAACCTTTCCTGATATTTACTTTTTACCCCCGGTTTTATTAGCTCTTCGACCCTCACTAGCTCCCTTTTACATCCACCTACTCTATTCCCCCACTCTTTTGCTACAACTAATTTTCCTTCCACCAAAAAATTATCAGACATACTGTTAGCCATACCCCTAAACACGTGCACGTCTTTCAATCTTCCAAACATTCTTTTAGTTATCAACACATAATCCACTAATGCCCTTTCTACTACTCTTCCATTTGCCACTCTTACCCATGTATACTTATTTTTATCTTTCTTTTTGAAAAAGCTAGAACTTATCACCATCTCTTGCTCAACACACATATCTACCAGTCTTCACCACTCTCATTTTAACCTGGTACGCCATACTTCCCAATGACACCTTCTACCTCTCCAGCGCCCACTCTAGCATTTAAGTCGCCCATGACAACTACATAATTCCTTCTACCCAGTCTTTCTACACACCTAGTTAATTCATTCCAGAACTCATTCCGCTCTTCTTCACTTTTCTCACTACCTGGCCCATACGCACTGACAAACGCCCAACATTCCCTACCCAACCTATACCCTTATTCACAATAACCTAGATAATATCTCCTTTCATTCCACTACTTTACCTGTCATCCATTCACTCAGCAATAAAGCCACACCCTCTCTCGCTCTTCCCCTTTCATCACCAAACATCACTTCACCCTTTCCTCTTATCTTTGTCTCACACAAGGCCAATACATCCATCCTTCTATTCCTAAACATACTTCCAATCTCACATCTTTTACTCTCTATCGTACTACATCCACGCACATTCAAACACCCCAAAACTAGAGTGCGGGGAGCAGTCACTCTCCCCCCAGCTCCATCTCTTTGTCGATGTCTCGCAGGATTATAGATACAGGAGAGGGGGTTCCCAGCCCCCTCGTTCCGTCCCTTTTAGTCGCCTCTTACGACACGCAGGGATAACGTTGGCGCTACTCTATATATATGTATATATATATATATATATATATATATATATATATATATATATATATATATATATAATTACATATACATATACATATATATAGGCAGTATATATATATATATATATATATACATATATATATATGTATATATATATGTATATATATATATATATATATATATATATATATATATATATATATATATATATACAGTATATATATATACGTATATATATATAAATATATATATATACTCTTATATCTGTGTGTGTTTTGGGTGTGTATGAATGTATGGTTGTACATTTGTGTGTGAATGTGCAAGGAAGATAAAAGGGGGGAAGAAGAATTTTGTCTAGTCAGTAGTAGAAGTAAATAGTCTAGCTCCGTTTAAATCAAGTATCTAATGTATTTCATTATCATTGTATTTTAATATCATTTGGTGAAAAATATATGTAAAAGAAGTTGACAATTTATTCTGGTCTTTTTTAGAGAAATCAAGATAATAATGTTGTCAAAAATTAATCATTATAGTAGCTCAGAGCATTAAAATTATTAGAAAATATTTACTAAATTTAGGGGCATTCAAATATTTTTCTATCTTAAAATTTTCATCACGATAGTTTTTATATTAAAGTGTAATCCCTCAGATATTATATCCCTGATGAAGAGCTATGAAAAAAAAAGTGACTTGAAACACGTGTCGACGCCAAATAATAAATGAATATTCTTCGATCTTAAAGTTTTCATCACAATAGCCTTTATATTATTGTGTAATCCCTCAAATAGCCACGACAAAAAAAATGTGACTCGAAACACGTCTCGACGTCAAATAATAAATGGAAAAATATAAATCCAGATTTCATGTTATCCTGAGGACTCAATATCTATTATAAAAAAAAAAATTAAATTATAGAATATTGAAATGTTCCACAGTCTGCCAAGAGTACGAAAAATTAATCTTGTATCCACGTGTAAGTAATTTATACCCTTTACTTATCAAGTAACTGAAATGAAAGCTTTGCCTGAACTTGGTTTCATGTACAAAGACTGGGTGTGATGCAACTTTCTCGTTAGATATTAAGTATAGATATCGATTGGTGGACATTTACGTGTATTTCATGCGAATAAAATGACTAAATTCATATGTGTTTACGTTTACGAAGCATTGAGATTATTATTATTAGTATCATTATTATCATTATTATTTTTTATATTATAATCAATTATTATTATTATTATTATTATTATTATTATTATTATTATTATTATTATTATTATTATTAAGCTACATCTCAAATTGGAAAAGCAGGATGCTATAAGCCCAAGGGTTCCTATACGGAAAAATTGCCCAGTGAGGAAAGGAAATAAGGAAATAAATAAACTATATGAGAAGTGATGAACAATTAAAATAAAATATCTTAAGAACATTAACAACATCAAAACAGATCTTTTTTATATAAACTACAAAAGGAGACTCATGTTAGTCTCATCAACATGAAAACATTTGCTGCAAGTTTGAACTTTTGAAGTTCTACCAATTCAACTACTCGATTAGGAAGATTATTCCACTACTTGGGCATAGCTGGAATAAAACTTCTTGAATACTGTGTGGTATTGAGCCTCATGATGGTAAATGCCTAACTATTATAATTATTTCATTAGAGATCTTACGGTTAAACCTATGGATATTTTTAAACGCGTTTCTTCTTCGAACATAATCGGGTCTTTTTATCGCTATTACTATTTAAGGTAAATCGAATTACAAACTACACTTGGTCTCTAATGTGTTGGGGAGTTTAGGAAAGCCAGGGGGTATAAGATGCTCCTTTGGAAAATTAAGTATTTAATTTGATTTATTTCGTTGATTTAGATGCTTAATTTCCAGTACCCATATCTTCTGGATTTTATCTAAATACTATATAGTCATTTATCTTTACAAATCACACTATTTATTTGGATGTGTTTAATTTTCTTACATTGAATATAGGTCAACCTATATTTCATGAAGTGGTTATACAGCAATTCGCATTATTTCATAATACACAAAATTAGTAGTAAGAAATAAAGCGATTCCTTTTAAATGGATTAAAAATCAACAGTGCAGTTCCATCTTTTCCTGTTGAGATAAATAACATTTTAAAGGATATGATAATCTTGAAAGGAGTCAGAAAGGGGGAGGAGAGTGGGGGAACAGAGAGACGATTAATGTTCTCGTATCTAGTGCATTAGTTTCTAAAAATAGAAAAAAAATAAAAAAAATGATAGAGGTGATATATAAAATCAAGGACACCCCTTCCCACCCCCTCCCTCTTTCCTAACTACAACCCCTCCTACCAGGGTATGAATATTCTCTCTCACCCCTCCCGAGGGACATGGTGAGAGTGACCGGAAAGAAGTATATGCATATTAAGAGACAGAAAATTTGCAAACTAAAGTAAAGGATATTCTAACAATATGTAAGAAAAGGAATTGGACATGGGCAGGACATTTATTGAGAATGAAAGATAAAAAATGGACATTAAGAATAACAGAATGGTTCCCTAGAGATTGCAAAAGAAGCAGGGAAAGGAAGAGAAGACGATGGACTGAAAAACTAAGAAATTTTCCTGGTGTGGACTGGCATAGAAAGTCTATAAACAGCCGCAAGTGGAAGAACATGTCTGAGACCTTTGTTCTGGAATGGACTAATCACAGCTGATGATGATGATATTTATATAGCTAGCCAATTAGTGTTTATTATATAGAGGAGATTAGCTGCCCTCTATTTGGATCATTGAGGCGGGTTCGAATTTAAGAATTGAAATCTAGATAGGAGACAATATTGAGTAATTAGAAATCAGCAAGAGAAAAAGATGTAAAGTATACATTTTGTTTTCCTCTGATACAATATGTTTTTAATAATATATATATATATATATATATATATATATATATATATATATATATATATATATATATACATA
>NC_090725.1:24128467-24135967 GCF_036898095.1 Palaemon carinicauda | reverse complement strand
TATATATATATATATATGTGTGTGTGTGTGTGTGTGTGTATGTATAGATAGATAGATACATCAGTATAGCCTATATTCAAATGGATGGATTAAACTAATGGATTCCAGATGCGAGTTTAATGATTTCCCAAACTTGCTCAGAAGAGAACATTTTATCAATATCGCTCATCATGGTACACGTACTAACTACTTCAGTGAGATAATGAAATTTACAAAGAGCCTCTTAGAATGTCATGGCATAAACACAATGGATTATCAGAATCCAATTAGGATATCTAGTAGGATTATCCAGGCAAAGACATTTGAGAGCCCTAAACATAAGTTGATTGATATGAGTCAATGCATATGATTTTCATATTGCAATTAAGAACACTTGTATCATAATTATCATTATTATCATTATTATTATTATTATCATTATTATTATCATTATTATTATTAATAGCTAAGCTAGAACCCTAGTTAGAAAAGCAAGATGCTATAACCCCGAGGCCTCCAACAGGGAAAAATAGTCCAGTAAACAAAAAGATTAATGGAAATAAATAAACAATGTAAGAAGTAATGAACAATAAAAATGAAATATTTTAAAAACATTAACAATATAAAAACAGAATTAAGAAAAATTGATTAGAAGTTACGTTGGAGGTATGCGATAGAGATGAAAAGCTCAAATTGTCACAATTTTATGATAAGAGTATGCTTATCTAAAAAAAAGAAGAAAAAAAATGGACTGCTATTATCAGTCTTTAAACGATTTGTAGTTATGGATAAGGTGCCCATACTATGAGATATCATTTGCCCAATTTCATTTGTATGTAACATTTTTTCCACCGAAAACCAAGAGAATTATAGCATATCAGCCTTTGCACTGATTGATAGGAGTATACATGGACATCCCGTTATCACAATTACTTTAAATGCACACTTCTACGTTTGAGTACTGTAATAACAATAGATATCCCTATTTCTTATCATATTCTTTGAATTATTCCAGTTATAAAAGTTCCAGGGCTTTCCAATACCAAGAGAGATAGTCGGGAAGGAGGGGGGGATCAACAACCGTAAGTTTGAGCCATAAGAAGGTGCTGGAACACATCTGGAACCAGAGGGGCACTCAGCAGAGCGCCGAACTCCACCGTGGCAGCTTATTTCTCTACCTTTCACTTGACCGTGACCTTGACCATTGACCTTGACCTTACAAAATTTAATAATTTCCAGTTTTTTTCATACCAGTTAATCCCTGGAAGTTTCATTACTCTCCAGTTAAAATTGTGGAAAGGAAGCCTGTCACAAACAAACGTACACAGACAAATAACTGGTAAAACATAACCTCCTTCCAACCTCGTTGGTGGAAATAAAAAGAGTCTATTACTGAGATAGCTATAGTCATGATATGAAACTAAGTCTCACCTTGCTCACCAAGCGTTTCAGGAATTGTCTCCATTCCTGCTGATGGTCATTTATCATCAATTTCTCAACCTCTCGCAAACTAGAACTCCTCTTCTCTAAACTTCTCTCTATATTTTGTAGCCATCTCATCTATGGTCTTCCTACTGGTCTCCTCCCCTATGGTCCCCACTCAAAAAACCTTCCACAATATCATTCCTTGCCCATTCTCTTTGTATTAACAGTCAGTCCTTCTCTCTGGCCTAATCTTTACATATTCTCCTCTGCCTCATATACCTGACAACACTGAGATTTCCAAACAATTCTTCTTCCTGCACTGTAATTGTTCAGTGGCCACTTCCCTCCTTGTAAGGGTATAAGAGACTCTTTAGCTATGGTAAGCAGCTCTTCTAGGAGATGGACACCCCAAAATCAAATCGTTGTTCTCTAATCTTGGGTAGTGCCAAGGCCTCTGTACCATGGTCTTCCATTGTCTTGGGTTAGAGTTCTCTTGCTTGAGGGTGCACTCGGGCCCACTATGCTATCTTAATTCTCTTCCTCTTGTTTTGTTAAAGTTTTTATAGTTTGTACAGGAGAAAATTATCTTAATGTTGTTGCTCTTCTTAAAATATTTTATTTTTTCGTTTCCTTTCCTCGCTGAGCTATTTTCCCTGTTGGAGCCCCTGGGCTTATTGCATTTTGCTTTTCTTACTAGGGTTGTAGCTTAGCAAATAATAATAATAATGTCCAAACCATCTTGAGTTGTCCTCTATCCACAAACTCTAATATAGCTTCTACTTCCAGGTCTCTCTTGGTGTCAACATTGCGTAGCCATCTCATCTGCGGTCTTCCTACTGGTCTCCATCCACGTGATATGATGTATTCTTTTAAAGGTTTAAAGGCCGCTCATGAATGGCAGAGGAGAGGGACACTGACATTTCCCTATCAAGCAGGGCAATGCCTTAGAGACTGACCATATGTACATAAGTTCAGTGTCTAAGCCCCCTCTTCACCTAATCTAGGACCAAGGAGGGCAATGGATCCTGATAACTCAGCAGATAGACCTATGGGCTCCTCCTAAGCCCCCCATCCGTAGCTTACAAGGATTTCAGCGGGACTCGAACTCCAATCTGGCGATCACCAGTCAGAGACATTATCATAAAAAGTATTGATATATCTAGTTTGTCTTATAGTTCAATATAATACGCAGTCACAACATAAAAGTTTATTATTATTATTATTATTATTATTATTATTATTATTATTACTTGCTAAGCTACAACCCTAGTTGAAAAAGCAGGATGCTATAAGCCCAAGGGCTCCAACAGGGAAAATAGCTCAGTGAGGAAAGGAAACAAGGAAAAATAAAATATTTTAAGAAGAGCAACAAGATTAAAGTAAATATCTCCTATATAAACTATAACAAACTTTAACAAACCAAGAGGAAGAGAAATAAGATAGAATAGTGTGCCCAAGCGTACCCTCAAGCAAGAAAACTCTAACCAAAAAGACAGTGGAAGGCCATGGTACAAAGGCTATGGCACTACCTAAGATTAGAGAACAATGGTTTGATTTTGGAGTGTCCTTCTCCTAGAGTAGCTGCTTACCATAGCTAAAGAGTCTCTTCTACCCTTACAAGGAGAAAAGTTACCACTGAACAATTACAATGAAGTAAGAAGAATTGTTTGGTAATCTCAGTGTTATCCGGTGTACGAGGACACATGAGAATGTGTAAAGAATAGGCCAGACTATTCAGTGTGTGTGTATGCGTAGGCAAAAGGAAAATGAACCGTAACCAGAGAGAAGGATCCAATGTAGTACTGTCTGGCCAATCAAAAGACCCCATACCTCTCTAGCGGTAGTATCTCAACGGGTGGCAAGTGCCCTGGCCAACCTACTACCAATTCTTCTTTATAGATATAAACAAAGCATTTTGGTTAATTAATTACATTAAAAAAGAATAATCCAAGAAAATTCATTTCATTTTCCCCTCTTGAAAAAGGAAGAAAAATAAATTCTTTGAGCATAACTGGAAGCGAAAATATTACAACGACTTAGAAATATTTAATAAACAAAGCCAGTTCTTCAACAAATTTGAATGTAAAACACCATAAAGGATCTACAATTAATTAAGTCTGGCATTCTTAATGAAAAGAATTACAATAAAATTTTATTATATCAACTGACATCTAAGAAATGCAGCTGAAAGCTAATAGCATCTCTCAACTATAAAATTGCAAACCCCTTTTCTTGCATTAATATAGTTTCGAAGGATTATCAACATATATTCTGTTTCTTATAATATTTTAACCATATATTGATATAATACACACACACACACACACATATATATATATATATATATATATATATATATATATATATATATATATATATATATATATATATATCTACATATATGTATATAAATAAAACATATATAATGTTTTTGTAATGTATATATATATATATATATATATGTGTGTGTGTGTGTGTGTGTGTGTGTGTGTTAGTAAATGCAACCGTTTTTAGTCCACTGTAGGACAAAGGACTCAGGCATATCATTTCATGTCTGGTGTTTGTCCAGTTTTTATCACCACGCTGACCAGCATGGATTGGTCATGGTGGAAGATTTTCGTCTGATTGCATACAGCAAACCAACCTCATATGGGTGGCTCCGACTATTACAACTTTGCTGAAACCCTTACACTACATCAAGATATTTCCACTCAGATAGGTATATATATATATATATATATATATATATATATATATATATATATATATATATATATATGTGTGTGTGTGTGTGTGTGTGTATATATATACATATATATATGTATATATATAAATATATATATATATATATATATATATATATATATATGTATATATATATATGTATATATATATATATATATATATATATATATATATATATATGTGTGTGTGTGTGTGTGTGTGTTTGTGTTTGTGTGGGTGTGGAACTATAAACGCGCGCATAATAATGTAAGTTATTATCTCAGAAACACATAACGTAAAAGTGTAAAAATACCACAAAGTAAATGAGATATGTATCACTTCACAAAGGCATTTTCCGGTGATCATCAAATCCATAAACCGTCAAGATCATATTTTAATCTTAAGACTTTCAATCGCATCTGTTGATTATCTATAATTCAATGGTATTTTCAAAAGTTAATGACTAGCAACGTTTAAAAGCATTTAGTTTCTTTCTTAACTTTTTACATCATTATCAAAGGGAATTTTTTTCACCTATACAAATTCCTAGTATCATTAGGCCTTGGCAAGGGGGGTGGGGGATAGTTCAATCATCAACTATTATTTGGCCTAGAGTTATTTTCCATCAAGTATTCTTATTCTTCTGGTTTTCATTTTCGTTTTTCAACATAACTTTTGCACAATTTTATTCTTAAGTTTGAAATGAAAGAAATTTATACGAGCTTGAAATTTATAAAGGTATCGGTTGATTTACATTGAAATTTGCAGATTGCTCTTCATGAGTAATAGGAATGAAGAAGAAAAGTATTATATTACTCTTCCCTTGTGATATTAATTAACTTGTTTGATCAATAATGAGACAAATATGTGACATGATTAAGCAATGAAAACTAAGAGATAATTGTGCTCTTAATGAGTCCTCTTAATCCTATAATGGTCAGGTATTTTTCCCATCAGATAGGAGATATCTATACATACAGATTGATGAAGATATTAATATCTATCTATCTCTCTATATATCTGTTTATTTATATATATATATATATATATATATATATATATATATATATATATATATATATATATATATATATATTTATATATAAGTGTATGTGTGTACATATATTAATATATATATATGCATATATATACATGTATATTTATATATATATGTGTATGTGTGTACATATATAAATATATATATGCATATATATACATGTATATATATATATATATATATATATATATATATATATATTCTTTAAAAGATGCAACAAAAGAGTTTTAAGCTAAACCCAAAAGATGGAAACTGCATGATTCCAAAAGCATTTGTAATATACAAACAAAAGCGGCCTCAAAAGAAAATACTACATTCACGGGGTGAATAAACCCAAAAGAAACAAATATCTGCTGGAATTAATGAATGAGGCAAGCACCGACAGTAATACGAAAGCCTCAAAGGCTCAGCATCAGAGGCTGAGAACCTTTTGAAGCTCCATTTGATGCTGACTATTGACGGATCCTGCCAAAGGGTTCAAGACCCTTGTTCCAATCTCCTTGGGGGCAAAGGTTACTTTTATGTCAGTCCAAAGAAGCGTGTGAGGAAATGGAGATCTTAGGATTTCAAAAACTATTACACTCGCATTCAATCATTCGAATGACTCTCAAACATTGATACGGAGAAGAAAGAGATGAGAAGGGATTCGTGTGTCAACTCTTTGTTATCATTAAACAGATTTTCAGACAGACACTAATTTTGTTAATCATGCAAACACACGCACAGTGAGTTTGTGAGTTGAATTAAGTGTGAGTGTGTGTTTGTATCTATGTGGTACTTAAGACACAAACTTGTGTTTCTATGATGTGTTTTTAAGGGTTTCAATAATTTGGATAAGTTTCCCGATTCTATTTATGTGCCATTCTTTAAGCGCTTTTGAAAACAAGCTGTCTCCATCTCCAGGTACATTAACACTGTAAGAGTGCGTGCATTCACACACACACAAACACGCACACATACACACCCCAGCTATGTAAAACTTCAACAATCTCAAAGAATAAAAGATAATGTTAGGTGCAGTCTGATTCAACTTTCTTGGTCTCAAGTTAGTGACATGTGGTACTACAGTTAGCACAGCTACGGCCAGTGATCAGAATCTGCACCAACTGGCTGAAATTCTCGAATACGGGATAAGTCAATCCCCTCAACAGATTCCTGAATGCCTACACGAATACTTGCAGTTCCGAAAAGACCTATCGACAGTCAATGGCATCGTGCTTTATAAGAACCTGGTAGTTATATTCGATTCCCTCCTGTCTTTTGGCCTAAAATAACACCACTCATCACAGCAATCAGAGCTGTCTATGGCTAATGTAACTACATGGTGCTGTCCATCCCCGATGCTTCACTAATCCATTTGAATTGGCTTGAATATCAACTTCAATGCTTGTGTACGACTACTGTCATTATAGGGGAGTGAATTAGAGTATCTGGTCATACTCTATCGGTACTCTAACTGGTCAGTCATCGAACAATCGACGGAATGGGCAACAGGACTCATTAATTGTCTTTGGCATACATTTGTTCATGCCCCTTACATTTACTTACTTGCTCTGCAATCTATTCATCACTTACATGTAAGTAAATAAACTGTTATTCCTTTTTTGTTTCATTTTGCCAAGTATACTTATTAATGATCTCCTTTTGAAACTTTATAAGTGTCAGAATCCACCCTACTTTCAAATATGTTTCAAAAAGACTCCCCCTATTATCACCTCCTCCAAAAACACCATACAGCTACCAAATATTCCTTGTCTCTCTATGTCATTTACCAGCACAACTATCCAATTTATATTTTTCTAAACCTAATCAGATAAGGATTCAGAATCTTGAAAAAGATTCTTTCCAAAAATTTACTTTTTTTTGGGGGGGGGGGGTGGGGGAGGTATCCAAATGCACTTACTGTATTATCACCAATTCTAGTCCAGGTCAATGTAGTTTTACTTGTACAGTCATCGGACGGATATATTTTAATGCCTTCTACCATAAACTAGAAGTTTACCCCTCTACGTCCCAATACCTTTTAGTCCCTCCATGCACAATTGCATTTACATCGATTCTTGCAAACATTGACCTTTTGCTTATGTCCCAGTATGCGGCAAGACATTTAGCTTATTCTTTTTTCTTTGGTAAATAAGAGCCCATGCACTTAATGGTTTTTATTCTCGCTGAAGTTTATATTCCTATTCTCTCCTCTGTCTTCTGTTTCTCTGTCATTTTATTCTTGACTGTCCTATCCATCTTCTTGTTTACCTTCTCTACACTGTTAAAAAATATCATTAATTTCAATCGGAATTTCTTCGTAAAAATATACT
>NC_090725.1:24110967-24115967 GCF_036898095.1 Palaemon carinicauda | reverse complement strand
CTCCAGGTACATTAACACTGTAAGAGTGCGTGCATTCACACACACACAAACACGCACACATACACACCCCAGCTATGTAAAACTTTAACAATCTCAAAGAATAAAAGATACTGTTAGGTGCAATCTGTTTCAACTTACTTGGTCTCAAGTTAGTGACATGGGATACTACAGTGCGCACAGCTACGGCCAGTGATCAGAATCTGGCTGAAATTCTCCAATACTGGATAAGTTAATCCCCTCAACAGATTCCTGAATGCCTACACGAATACTTGCAGTTCCGAAAAGACCTATCGACAGTCAATGGCATCGTGCTTTATAAGGACCTGGTAGTTATATTCGATTCCCTCCTACAAGATGTGTTAGCGAGAGCTGGAGCATTTGTCTTTTGGTCTAAACTAAAATAACACCAGTCATCACAGCAATCAGAGCTGTCTATGGCTAATATAACTACATGGTGCTGTCCATCCCCAATGCTTCACCAATCCATTTGAATTGGCTGGAATATCAAATTCACTGCTTGTGTACGACTACTGTCATTACAGGGGAGTGAATTACAGTATCTGGTCATACTCTATTGGTACCCTAACTGGTCAGTCATTGAACAATCGACGGAATGGGCAACTGGACTCATTAATTGTCTTTGGCATACATTTGTTCATGCCCTTATATTTACTTACTTGCTCTGCCATCTTTTCATCAATTACGTGTAAGTAAACAAACTGTTATTCCTTTTTTTTCATTTTGCCATGTATACTTATCAATGATCTCATTTTGAAGCTTTATAAGTATTAGAATCCACCCTACTTTCAAATATGTTTCAAAAAGACTCCCCCTATTATCACGTCCTCCAAAAACACCATACAGCTACCAAATATTCCTTGTCTCTCTATGTCATTTACCAGCACAATTATCCAATTTACATTTTCTAAACCTAATCAGATAAGGATTCAGAATCTTGAAAAAGATTCTTTCCAAAAATTTACTTTTTTTTGGGGGGTGGGGGGTGGAATCCATATACACTTACTGTATTATCACCAATTCTAGTCTTGGTCAATGTAGTTTTACTTGTACAGTCATCGGACGGATATATTTTAATGCCTTCTACCATAAACTAGAAGTTTACCCCTCTACGTCCCAATACCTTTTAGTCCCTCCATGCACAATCGCATGTCCATCGATTCTTGCAAACATTGACCTTTTGCTTATGTCCCAGTATGCGGCAAAACATTTAGCTAATTCTTAATGGTTTTTATTCTCTCTGAAGTTTATATTCCTATTCTCTCCTCTGTCTTCTATTTCTCAATCATTTTATTCTTGAATGTCCTATCCATCTACTTGTTTACCTTCTCTAAACTGTTAAAAAATATCATTAATTTCAATCGGAATTCCTTCGTAAAAATATACTTTTCTAAGACGTATTTCAGTAAAATACAGGCAACCATAGTTTTACCATACTTTATTATCTTTTACAGGTTGTTGACCATTATATTACTCCTTAACGTCAATATATCCGTTTTTTAAATGGTAAAAATTCTGGACTAAATGTTTCCAGAAATTTGCTGTTTTTCTATGGCAAATTCTTAAGTGTATGCTTCTGTTGTAAGACGCAACTGCACTACAAGTTATATTTTTCCCTTCAATATTTTCATTTGTTCTTCCTCCCAATAAAATATCTATTCCGTCTCTGTCTAACCGTTCATGCATTCAATAAACCTTTTTATTTCGGCATTCTCCCACCATGATTTGTATTCTCTCTACCCTCTTATGCATACAAAGATACACTGCTAATTGTATTGGTACTCGAGGCATTTTGAAATTGAGAGAATATGAACAACTACGAATTCTCATTATAAATCGTTTTTAATTTCAGAAAAATTCTATATGAAATTGTAACACTATATACATAAGGAAACGTCTAATCAACCCTCAACCAAGAGAAGATACTCTTGAAGAAACATAAACTATTTTGAGAAATGAAGATTAGTTTTCGGAGATATTATTATTATTATTATTATTATTATTATTATTATTATTATTATTATTATTATTATTATTATTATTATTATTATTTAGGGAACTTACCGATATTGAAGAATTGCAGTAAACTTAGTAATTGGGGGAAAATAGAGTATTACAAGTGCAATAATTCATCCACGTGTATGAAACTCTCCGACCACCTGATGACGTCTAGAAATTAGATATCAGCGAGAAATAGATATCTATATGTTTTTACGTGTTAGTATTGTCCACTTATCTTTTTGTGCATCTTAATAATAATTGATATAGATAAGGAAATGATAAAAACATTATTTGGTCATATGCTTCGTGTCTGGTTATTACCAATGATGATTTCAATAAGAATGTTATGGGAATTTTGTAATACTGCATGCCTGAATATCCATTATTTGTGATTTACTTATTTCTGTATATCTCAAATAAGATCAATTTCTTAGAAAACAATATACTGTAAAGATGTCAGCATTCAAGCTATATTTCAAATAATTTTTGCATAGGTAACTTATTTAATTGCAAGGAATCGTTATTCAATGAGCTATGTTTCACAATTGTATAAAATTTGTGTCCCAACTTCCACAAAACTGGTGTCTACCAGAACCTCAGAACATTTCATAATGAAGGAGAAAAAATTAAACTTGTCCAAGAGTCACACATTCCCAATTCAAGGCCTCCCGTGTCCTAACAGTGAAAATTTTGCAATTTACGACTCGACCTCATATTGATAATGATCAAATCCCAATCAATCATGCTGAAGCGTAATCGAATTTTCCTAATTTTACGATGTACGGCTAGTTTCTGCGTAGGTTTTTACTTGCAGGTACATACGCAGTCAGAGCTCGTCAACTGTCATTTATCGCCATGTCATGGTGTACTACATTGGACGTAAGTAGTGATGCTTACGTAAATCTGTATGACATTACGAACATCATAACCGTTATCACGCATTGCATCGTACTTTACGCAATGCAAGATTTGGATTAAAGATGCATAGGGAGAAATATATTTTGGAAACACACACCCACACATATCACCCACATATAAAGGCCAGCAGTGAGCAGTAGAAGATCCAAGTCAAGAAAGGTTCCCTCATCCCTACGAAGAAAACCTTTTAATGACGCTGGTAAAGGTAAAAGTATTTGGTTTCAATTCCAGTTTCAACAGAATAGATGCTCACAAGAACGTCAACCTGCCAACCCCAATCCCCCACTGTGGTACCCAACTACAGCAGTGATCTCCCACGTAAACAATTTTAATTCACAGTCCCAGGATGGGATCGATCTGCTATCATGCGAATGTGAGGCGAACAAATTACCACTGTAATAGCCAGGAGGCTATGAACAGGATGAACAGGAGGAAGACATAACAGGGGTTATCATCGATCTCGAAGAGGTGGCCTATGTCATTTCCGAGGATGGTCAGTTTCGTGATTACAAACATGACAACTTTTCTTCAATGGATGTAGGGAAGGGCGACGATGAGAGTAGATTGCAATCCTGGAGTAAGAAGAATCCATTTTTCCTCCTGACGGACCACCAAGAAAGGATGTTAGGTGGCTAAAGAAGCAACCCTTTTTCTATGATAGGGGCTTTGTCAACTTCAAGGAAATGGCCAAGAAAACGTGGCTCCTTAATGAAAAGGCGAAGACTCTGAACCCTCCCTTGACAGGAATTTAAGCAAGTACCTAGTTGAAATTAATATCTACTAGGTATGGGCACTTCACGATATAAAAAAAAAGCCAGGTAGCTGAGAGGGATCTGACAGAAAGGAAGCGATGGATTTTCAAATGACTTACCTTTTCTTTCAGAAAACACTTTGTGTTAGAAGTCCAAAATCTTTGCATTGAAAGAGGTATGTAATAAATTTCTTAAACTTCTTTGTTTTGACTAAACATCCTATGCTAAAAATATCATATTTTCATACTTAACTAAATAACAAATAATCCAAATATATTTATACTGCTCCAAAATTAATAATCCATTGTATATATATATATATATATATATATATATATATATATATATATATATATATATATATATATATATATATATATATATATATACGTATATATATATATATATATATATATATATATATACATATATATATATACACACACACACACATTTCGCTACCGCTACAGAGGCTGCGGCCCCTCTTGTAAAATGTGCAGACCTTGCTTGAACTTTTGAAGTTCTACCAAGTCAACTACCAGATTAGGAAGATCATTCCACACCTTGGTCTCGAGGACCTTGAAAGTGTTGATGTAAAGTTCAAAGGGCAAATAAGATTAATGAAAATATCCGTTGACCTATACTGCTACGTGATATATGTTAGAGGTATTTTATATTTCATTATCCATGATATTGTAGTTTTGTATAAGTGAAATGCTGGATAATTATCTTAGCTATTTGGGTTCAACTAGTATATATGTGTAAGATCTATTTAGCTGTTGTTACTGTTATTGAAATATTTTACTTTAAATGTTAATTACTTCTCATATAGATTATCTATTTCCTTATTTCCTTTCCTCGCTGTGCTATTTTCCCCTTTTGGAGCCCTTGGGTTTATAGTATCCTGCTTTTCTAACTAGGGCTGTAGGCTAGTTAGGAATAATAATAATAATAATAATAATAATAATAATAATAATAATAATAATAACACTTAGAACACTTGCAAGAGCGCAGTAAACGTAAAAATTTTCATTTACACAACAAACGGTATCCAGGGAACAGTTTATTATCCCATTCTGAAAATTGGATATATATTATGAAATAATTCACGTATTCGACAACTTTCATTCACGTTTATTAGACCATAACTGGAGCAAAGTCATATCTACCATGATTTGTTTTAGTTGGGGAATAAATCCAGACTTCCTTCCTTGTTCGTGATGTCGAAAACAAAGTTTCAAGAAAAGAAAGAAAAAAAGATAGATTCCGCCATCTGGAGATTCATGTCTCACCAGGCAACCTAACTATTGC
>NC_090725.1:24083467-24103467 GCF_036898095.1 Palaemon carinicauda | reverse complement strand
TTTTTTTTTATCTGAGATGCCGTATATTAGAATGTTGGGCATTTTACCGCGAGTGCCCCTTTTTCATTTTTTTCATTTTTTTGCCAAGTCATTTTTCCGGAAGATATTGCCAAATAGTGTCGTAAAACTTTTGCTTTTTTAGTGTTGGAAAGTATGTCTAGATGATCTGGCTACCCATGCGTGACTTTGTTTTTGTCAGATACGACGTAGTTATTGGTATATTGGGTATTTAACTGCGGTTGCCAATTTCTGTTTTTTTTTCAATATTTGTAAAAATTTACTACGTAGTAAGGAATTGCCGTATATTATTGATTTTTTTTTTCATGTTTATGTGTTAGAAAGTGTGCCTTGATGGTTGGGCTAACACGTGCATGTCTTTTTTTTTATCTGAGATGCCGTATATTAGAATGTTGGGCATTTTTCCGCTAGTGCCCCTTTTTATTTGTTTTGCATTTTTTTGCTTAGTTATGTTACCGTAAGGAATTGGCAAGTAGTGTCGCAAAACTTATATTTTTATAGTGTTGGAAAGTGTTTCTAGATGATCTGGCTACCCATGCCTATTTTTTTTAGCCAGATATAGCGTATATATAGGTATGTGTTCGATTTTCCTGTGATTGCCATTTTTTCGTTTTTTTTTCCATTTCTTTCAAAATTACTACGTACTAAGGAACTATCACAGAGTAATGATTCATTTAGATGTTTATTTGTCGGAAAATGTGCCTTGATGGTTTGCCTAGCACGTGACTGAATTTTTTTTTTTCTGAAATGCCGTATATTAGAATGTTAGCCATTTTTCCGCGAGTTCCCCTTTTTATTTGTTTTGCATTTTTTTGTTTAGTCATGTTACCGTAAGGAATTGGCAAGTAGTGTCGCAAAACTTATATTTTTATAGTGTTGGAAAGTGTTTCTAGATGATCTGGCTACCCATGCCTATCTTTTTTTTAGCCAGATATGGCGTATATATAGGTATGTGTTCGATTTTCCTGTGATTGCCATTTTCTCGTTTTTTCCCATTTCTTTCAAAATTACTACGTACTAAGGAACTATCACAGAGAATGATTCATTTAGATGTTTATTTGTCGGAAAATGTGCCTTGATGGTTTGCCTAGTACGTGGCAGAAATTTTTTTTTTTCTGAAATGCCGTATATTAGAATGTTGGCCATTATTCCGCGAGTGCCCCTTTTTATTTGTTTTGCATTCTTTTGCTTAGTCATGTTACCGTAAGGAATTGGCAAGTAGTGTCGCAAAACTTGTATTTTTATAGTGTTGGAAAGTGTTTCTAGATGATCTGGCTACCCATGCCTATCTTTATTTTTAGCCAGATATGGCGTATATATAGGTATGTGTTCGATTTTCCTGTGATTGCCACTTTTTCGTTTTTTCCCATTTCTTTCCAAATTACTACGTACTAAGGAACTATAACAGAGTAATGATTCCTCTAGATGTTTATTTGTCGGAAAATTTTGTTTACTTCTTTTTTGATTGAATATCATCAAATTTTTTTAGCTAAAATATTATATTGTTTTACATTTTTTTTTCGATTTTATTTCCCTTCAAAAAAATTTTTTTGGGTCAGAATTTTAATTTTATAGTCGTAAAATAATCGACAATTATCCAGTAACCCACCATACAATTTTTATGCATATCCAAGAATAATTAGATTAGTAAATAACACCTTGAAATTGACATACCCTTCCTACATTTCAAGTGGCAGATTAGGGAGTCTGAGTCAGTGTGGTTGGCGGCCATTTTGTGGACATATCCGAAGCGTAAGTTGCCCTATCTATATATATTCTTGTTCCTTATAGAATTTGTGATATTTTGGTATATTTTTACCTGCATAAATATCATATTATATATTAAATATATGTATTTTTTTACGAAATTTCTAAGTACTCAAAAAATTACCTTTAGATATGGCCCCTGATATAAATGTAATTTACAAAATAATGAAGATTTTTTTACATATTTCTATTCTAGGATAACATATGTTTATTCCCTAAAAAAATTAGCCACTTCCTATTTCATTTGGGTACCCAAAAAAATTCATGAAATTTGGACAAATTTTTTTGGCCAAAAAAAGTTACCCTTTTTTTCTCATTTCAGATCTTCACCTCCATGGGTCTGACTTCATCCAAAATACATCAAGATGTGTCCTAAACATTCAAGAATCAATTCCTAAAAGGATTTGTGTATATATGTATAAACTTTTTTTTTATGAATTTTTATGTAAGGTCTTTTTTTTGTTCTACTTAATTTTTTAAAATATTTATAATAAATAATTTTTCTGCAGATGAGTAGTATTTCTCTTTACAGTTGTTTTAAGCATTCATTGAAGTTTTTTTTTGGCAAAAGAAAAAAGGAGGTTACTGCAAAAACTGATTTTTCAAGAATTTTTTTTGGCGTCGGGGTCGCGCGCGTCCGAGTATACCCTTAAAGGGGTGTCCGAGGAGCGTACCTATCCAGTTAATTAACTACATTAAAACTTTTTTTTCCAAAGGAAATTCACTGCATTTTCGATATAAACAATTCATTTTGGTTAATTAATTACAATTTAAAAAACAATATTCCAAGGAAAATTCATTTCATTTTCCCCTCTGGAAAAAGGAAGAAAAATAAATTCTTTGAGCATAACTTGAAGCGAAAATATTACACCGACTTAGCAATATTTAATAAAGAAAGCAAGTTCTTCAACAAATTTGAATGTAAAACACCATAAAGGATCTACAATTAATTATGTCTGGCATTCTTAATGAAAAGAATTACAATAAAATTTCATTATATCAACTGACATCTCAAAAATGCAGCTGAAAGCTAATAGCATCTCTCAACTATAAAATTGCAAACCCCTATTCTTGCATTAATATAGTTTCGAAGGATTATCAACGTATATTCTGTTTCTTATAATATTTTAACCATATATGGATATAATACACACACATACATATATATATATATATATATATATATATATATATATATATATATATATATATATATACATATATATATATATATATATATATATATATATATATATATATATATATATATATATATACATATATATATATATATATATATATATATATATATATATATATTCATATATATGTATATATATATGTGTGTGTGTGTTTTTGTGCGTGTGTGTACTTATACAACAACAACAACTACAACAACAATAAACGCAACCGTTTCTAGTCCACTATAGGACAAAGGCCTCAGGCATATCATTTCATGTCTGGTGTTTGTCCAGTTTTCATCACCACGCTGATCAGCATGGATTGGTCATGGTGGAAGATTATCGTCTGATTGCACACAGCAAACCAACCTCGTATGGGTGGCTCTGACTATTACAACTTTGCTGAAACCCTTACACTGCATGAAGATATTTCCTCTCAGATAGGTATACATATATATATATATATATATATATATATATATATATATATATATATATATATATATATATATATATATATATATATATGTGTGTGTGTGTGTGTGTGTGTGTGTGTATGTGTGGAACTATAAGGGTGCGCGTGAATATGTATGTCAGTATCTCAAGAACACATAATGTAAAGTGCAAAAGTACCACAAAGTAAATGAAATATGTATCCCTTCACAAAGGCATTTTCCAGTGATCATCAAATCCGAATACCGTCAAGATCATATTTGAATCCTAAGAGACTTTCAATCGCATCTGTTAGTTATCTATAATTACTGGACTCAAAAGTCCTATTCAAGAGTAAATGATTAGCAACGTTCAAAATTTTTCCACCTATACAAATTCTTAGTATCATTGGGCCTTGGAAAGGTGGGGGGGGGGATAGTTCAATCATCAACTATCATTTGTCCTAGAGTTATTTTTCTTCTAGTATTCTTATTCTTCTAGTTTTCATTTTCCTTTTTTAAACATAACTTCTGCACAATTTTATTCCTAAGTTTGAAATGAAAGAAATCTATAAGAGCTTGAAATTCATAAAGGTATCGGTGGATTTACATTGAAATTTGCAGATTGCTCTTCATGAGTAATAGGAATGAAGAAGAAAAGTATTATATTACTCTTTCCTTGTGATATTAATTAACTTGTATGATCAATAAGTAGATAAATATGTGACATGATTAAGCAATGAAAACTAAGAGATAATTGTGCTCTTAATGAGTCCTCTTAATCCTAAAATGGTCAGGTATTTTACCCATCAGATAGGAGATATCTATACATGTAGGTTGATGAACATATGTATATCTATCTATCTACCTATCTATCTTTCTATCTATTTATATTCATATATATATATATATATATATATATATATATACATATATATGTATATATATAAATATAAATATGCATGTATATACATATAATGTATATATATATATATATATATATATATATATATATATATATATATATATATATATATATATATTCTTTAAGAGGTGCAAGGGATGAAAAGCCAAACCAACAAAAGAGTTTTAAGCTAATCCCAAGAGATGAAAACTGCATGATTCCAGAAGCATTTGTAAGATATGAACAAAAGAATCCTCAAAAGAACATACTACATTCACGGGGTGAATAAACCCAAAAGAAAGAAATATCTGCTGGAATTAATGAATGAGGAAAGCACCGACAGTAATACAAAAGCCTCAAAGTCTCGGCATCAGAGGCTGAGAACCTTTTGAAGCTCCATTTGATGCTGACTATTGACGGATCCTGCCAAAGGGTTCAAGACCCTTGTTCCAATCTCCTTGGGGCGAAAGGTTACTTTTATGTCACTCCAAAGAAGCGCGTGAGGAAATGGAGGTCTTAAGATTTAAAAACTATTGCTGTTGCATTCAATTATTCGAATAATTCTCAAACATTGATACACAGAAGAAAGAGATGAGAAGGGATTCGTGTGTCAACTCTTTGCCATAATTAAGCAGATTTTCTGACAGGCACCAATTTTGGTAACCATACAAACACACACACAGTGAATTTATGACTTAAATTAAGTTTGTGTGTGTGTATGTGTCTGTATAGTACTAAACATACAAACTTGTTCTGTTTATATAATGGGCTTTTTGGGGATCTCATTCATTTGGATAAGTTTATTTGTGATTCGATTAATTTGCCATTCTGAAAGCGCTTTTGAAAGCAAGTTTTCTCCATCTCCAGGTGCGTTAACACTGTATGTTTGCGTGCATTCACACGCGCGCACTCACACACACACTCACATACACCAGTGATGTAAAACTTGAACACTATTAAAGAATAAATTATGATATTAGCTGCAGTCTGTTTCAACTCACTTGGTCTCAAGTCAGTGACATGGGATACTACAGTACGCAGAGCCAAAGACAGTGATCAGAATCTGCACCAAGTGGCTGAAATTCTCGAATACGGGATGAGTCAATCCCCTCAGCAGATTCCTGAATGCCTACACGAATATTTTCAGTTCCGAAACGGCCTATCGACAGTCGATGGCATCGTGCTTTACGAGGACCAGATAGTTCACTCCGATTCCCTCCTACAAGATGTGTGCACAAGAGCTGAAGCATTTGTCTTCTGGCCCATAATAACACTAGTCATCACAGTAATCAGAGCTGTCTGTGGCTCCTGCAACTGTAGGGCACTGTCCAAATCCAATGCTCCGCCAATCGCTTTGAATTTGCCGGAATATACAATTCACTGCTTGTGTATGAGTACTACCATTACAAGAGAGTGAATTATCTAGTCATAATCAATTGGTACTCTAACTGGCCACTGGACTCATTAATTGGCTTTGGCACACACCTTTTCAGGCCTCTTACATTCACTAACTTGCTTTACCATCTACATGTAAGTAAGCAGACTCTATTATTGCCTTTTCTTCTTTTTGCCAAGTATACTTACCAATAATCTAATTTTGAAACTTTATAAGGATCAGAATCAACACTACTTTCAAATATATGTCTAAAGGACTCCCTCTATTATCACGTCCTCCAAAATCATCAGACACATACCAAAAATTCCTTGTCTCTCTATGTCACTTACTAACACAACTATCCAATTTATATTTTCTAAACCTAATCAGGTAAGGATTCGGAATCTCGAAAAAGAGTCTCTTGAATTATTTTTTTTCTCTTTTTATTTTTTATCCATATACACTTACTGTATTATCACCAATTCTAGTCCTAGTCAATGTAGTTTTACTTGTAGAGTCATCGGCCGAATATATTTTTATGCTTTTTACCATAAACTGGAAGTTTACCCTTATATATCCTAATACCTTTCAGTTACTCCATACACAATCGCATATCCGTCCATTCTTGCAAACATTAAACTTTTACCTCTGTCTCTGTAAGTGGCAAGACACCCAGCTTATTCTCCTTTGGGTAAATGAGAGTCCATGCACTTACTGGTTTAATCTCTCTGAAGTTTATATTCACCTTCTCTCCTCTGTTGTTTCAACTTGTCTTCTATTTCTCTCTCATTTTATTCTTGAGTACCCTTCCACTCTTTTGTTTCTCTCTTATTTCCTTACTGACTACCCTATCCATCCTCTTGTTTCTCTTTTGTTTTATTCTTCACTACCCTATCCATCCTCATGTTCCTCTCTTGTTTTGTTCTTCACTACCCTATCCATACTCTTGTTTCTCTCTTATTTTATTCTTGACTACCCTATCCATCATCTTGTTTCTCTCTTATTGTATTCTTGACTACCCTACCCATCCTCTTGTTTCTCTCTTATTTTATTCTTGACTACCTTACCCATCTTCTTGTTTCTCTCTTATTTTATTATCATCCTTTTGGCTGCGCATCTGTTGTAAGACTCAACTGCATTATAAGATATATTTTCCTTTCAATAAACTTTATTTCTTCATCATCCCACTAAAATTTCTATTCCGTCTTTCTATCCTCTTATGCTTACAATAAACCTTTTTATTTCTTCATTCTCTTACCACCATTTGTATTCTCTCTACCCTCTTATGCATCCAAAGATACACTGCTAATTGTATGGTGACTCGGGGAATTTTGAAATTGAGAAAATGTGAAAAACTACGAATTCTCATAATAAAATATCTTCAATTTCAGAAAAAAACTGTATTAAATTGTAACTCTATTTTCATAAGGAAATATCTGATGAACCCTCAACGAAGAGAAGCTACTCTTGAAGAAGCATGAAACGATTTTGAGAAATGGAGATTAGTTTTTGGAGATATCACATCATTTATGGAACTTCCTGATATTGAAGAGTTGCAGTAAACTTAGCTATTGGGGGAAAATAGATTATTTCATTTGCAGTAATTCATCCATGTGAATGGGTCTCACCCGATGACGTCTGGAAATTAGATATCAGTGAGAAATAGATATCTATATGTTTGTACGAGTTGGTATTGTCCTCTTATCTTTATGTGTATTTTTATAATATTTGATATAGATAAGGAAATGACAAAAACATTATTTGGTCATATGCTTCGTGTCTGCTTATTACCAATGATGATTTTATTAAGAATGTTATGTGAATTTTGTAATAGTGCATGCCTGAATAACCATTATTTGTGATTTACTTACTTCCGTATATATCAAATAAGATCAATCTCTTTGAAAACATATTGTAAAGATGTTAGCATTCAAGCTATATATTTGATAATGTTTGGATAGGTAATTTACTTAATTGCAAGGAATCCTTATCCAATGTGCTATGTTTCATAGCTGTATAAAATTCTTGTCCAAACTTCCATAAAACTGTTGACTACCAGAACCTCGGAACATTTAAGCTTGAAATATTTGAAACTAGTCAAATCTTATTCCGAGTCACACACCGGGAAATTTAAGACCTCACATGTCCGAACAGTGAAAATTTTGTAATTTATGACTCGACCTCGCATTAATAACGATAAAATCTCCATTAATCATGCTGAAGTGTAACTGAATTATCAAATTTTACGATGTACGTCTAGTTTCTGCGTATGTTTTTACCTGCAAAAGCATACTCAATCCATAAATGCCATTATGTAATGCACCACCTTTTACACAATGCACGATTTGAGTTGAAATGCGTAGGGAGAAATATGATTCGGAAACACACACCCACACTTATCCCCCACATAGAAAAAGGCAGCAGTGAGCAGTGGAAGATCCAAGTCAGGAAAGCTTCGTACATCCCGACAAGAGGAAGACATAATGGTGGCTACCATCGATCTCGAAGAGATGCCCTATGTCTTTTCCGAGGATGGTTAGTATCGTGATTACAAACATGACAACTTTTCTTCAATGGATGTAGGGAAGGGCGACGATGAGAGTAGTTTGCAATCCTGGAGTAAGAAGAATCCGTTTTTCCTCCTGACGGACCACCAAGAAAGGATGTTGGGTGGCTAAAGGAGCTACCCTTTTTGTATGATAGGGGCTTTGTCAACTTCAAGGAAACGGCCAAGAAAACGTGGCTCCTTAATGAATAGACCAAGTTCATGGGCCCGTCCTTGACAGGAATTTAATTAAATACATGGTTGAAATTAATTTCTACAAGGTATGGGCACCTTTAGAAGTCAAAACGAGTAGCCAGGTAGCTGAGAGTGATCTGGCAGAAAGGAAGCGATGGATTCTCAAAGAATTTAGCTTTTTCAGAAAACATATTGTCTGTGAAAGGCCCAAGACCTTTAAAGCTTTAAAGGTCGCTCATGAATGGCAGAGACAAGGGACAGTGACATTGCCCTGACAAGCCCGAAAATGCCCCAAAGACTGAACACATTACATATGATCAGACCTAAAGCCCCCTCTCTAACCAAGCAAGGACAAGGATGAGCCAGGCAATAGCTGATGATGACTCGGCAGATAGAACTAAAGGCTCCCCTAAACCCACATTATTTCCTTGCAAGGATGGTGAGGTTGCAATGACCAAAGGAATTAACAGGTTTTGAACGGGACTCGAACCCCAATCTAAAAATCCCCAGGCAAGTACGTTACCAACCGGCCATCACAACGAAAAAAGTTATGTAATAAAATTGCTAAACTCTGTGGTTTTGACAAAACGTTCTCTGTTGAAAATATCTTTTCATATGTAACTAAATGATAAATAATCCAAATACTGTTTCCAAAATTAATAATCTCATATTATTTTCATTTTATATACACTCCGCTACAGAAGCCACTGCTCATCTTGTAAAACATGCAGACCTAGTGTCTGGTGATGGACCTGAGGTAATCTAAGCCATTGTTGATTTAAATAGAAAGTCAAAGGCGAGTAATCTTAAAATCTAATAAAAGATTAAAAACACAGGATTTAAAGACAATAAAGGAAGGTAATCTAGAATACTAATAGATGTTAATAACAAATTATCTAAAGAGATTATTAAAGGAACCTAATCATGAAATATAAGATGAAAACAAAGGGTTTAAATAGAAAGTGTAATTAAGTTATCTTGAATTCTAATAAGATTGAAAAAAGTAAGGATTTATAAAAAAAAAAATTTAAGGAAAGGAATCTTGAAATGTATTTGAAATTAAGAACAATGGATTTAAAGAGATAGCTAAGACTTTTGTTTAATGATATTTAACAAAAATCTAAAAAGACATCTATAAATAATTCTATTAAAACAAGACCTTGTATGAAATGATATGAAAACGCTGACTGTTGCGAAAAACAAAAAGCAAATCCTAATTTTGGAAATAGTCGGGAGAACCAATACGTTAATATTTATCATTAAAACCATGAAAACTTTGACCTAAAATAATACAAAGACCACAAAAGTCTCAGCCTCATATGTAAAGAACCATTTTCCCTCCATTTGATGTTGACTATTGACAGATCTCACAGAAGAGACTAAGGCCTTTGCAAAGAGCTTTGCCTTCAAGTCTGTCCAAAGAAGTGCTGGAGGGAAGAAAAAACTTCAGGTACTAAAAGCTATTGCAGATCGGTCACTGGAATAACAATTTTTTTTTTTTTTTTTTTTTTACTGAAAATAAAAAAAGGGTATTAAAGGAGAGAGCGATAATCATGAAAGGGCCAGTTTTTTTTTCTTTAGGTTTTTCCCCATTAAGAAAAGACTCTTTAGTCGCTGACTTGGGTCAATGATTCACGTTTCAATCTCTCTCTCTCTCTCTCTCTCTCTCTCTCTCTCTCTCTCTCTCTCTCTCTCTCTCTCTCTCTCTCTCTCTCTCTCTCTCTCTCTCTCTCTCATGATTATGAATATGTGGCATATGTTTAGATAATGAGAAAGTCCCTGCATTATTGCAATTGTTTTGGATTTTTTAGCCCCTTCATAGGAAAGATATATTGAACCTTTCGTTGGGAATAATTACAAGGATGGTTCCTTAAAAATTTAAGAAGAGTTTGAAGAGTTGTTGCTTTGGTAATTCGCTGTTCTCTACCATATATATATATATATATATATATATATATATATATATATATATATATATATATATATATATATATATATATAAGAACTGCATTTATGACTATGAGAATAACATTTTACAGGCCCTGAGAGGATAACTCTTTTTCCATTTATTCTATCTGGTCCTAACCTAACCTAATTAACTTAACTTTTCTGTTGCATGAAAAATTTTACCTAAAATAACACATAAACACCAAAGTCTCTGCCTGATATGTTGAGAACCATTTTCTTTCCATTTGATGTTGACTATTGACAAATTCTACAAAAGACTCTAAGGCCTTTGCTAAGAGCTTTGCCTTCAAGTCTGTCTAAAGAAGTGCAGGAGGGAAGAAAAAACTTAAGGTACTAAAAGCTATTGCAGATATGTCACTGGAATAACTTCTTGTTTTTTTTTTTTTTTTTTTTTTTGCTGTAAATAAAAAAGGTATCAGAGGAGAGAGCGATAGTCATGAAAAGGCCATTTTTCTTTTCTTTTTTCTAAGGTTATTTCCCATTAAGAAGAGACTCTTCAGTCTGTGACTTGGGTCAATGATTCACGTTTCAATGTTGTACCCCTTCCACCGTCTCTCTCTCTCACTCTCTCTCTCTCTCTCTCTCTCTCTCTCTCTCTCTCTCTCTCTCTCTCTCTCTCTCTCTCTCTCTCTCTCTCTCTCTCTCTCTCATGATTATGAATATGTGGCTTTCGTCTAAATAATGTGAAAGTGTCTGCATTGTTGTAATTGTTTTGGATTTTTTTAGTCCTTTCATATGAAAGATGTATTGAACTCTTCTCTCGGAATACTTGTGAAGATTAGTTCCTTAGAAATCAAATTAAAGATGTTTCTAAAGAATAGTGGCTTTAGTAATTTACTATTTTATATATATATATGTAATATATATATATATATATATATATATATATATATATATATATATATAAATATATATATATATATATATATGTATGTATGTATGTATGTATATATATATATATATATATATATATATATATATATATATATATATATATATATATATATATATATATATATAAGAACAATATTTAAGATTCTGAGACCCATTTTTTCACTAGCCCTATGAGGGTAACTTCTGACATTTATTCTATCTGGTCCTTTTCATTGTTTGCATAAATCATTTCTGTATAATATTTCCCTGTAACTTTGTTCGCTGGACAGGTAGTTGTTAGACAGAATTTGTTCCTTTACCTCAATATGAGGCTTTCTTTTAATGAACATTCCAACATGCACCGTCTTCAATGCCTTCTATCAAAGGCATCCTCTTCCACCAAACCTCTTCTCTCAATTTCATCCTTCATCTTATCTTCTTCTCCCCAACTTCCATCCCTGCATTAAGGAGTCGGTTGCCTGATGCGCCCTCTCCAATGCCTTCTATCAAAGGCATCCTCTTCCATCAAACCTCTTCTCTCAATTTCAACTTTCATCTTATCTCCCCATCTAATTCTCTGCCTCCTTCTTGATCTTCAATCACCATCCCCCAGCCAACAGGTTCCTCCAAAGCGTGTCTTCTCAAATGTTTCTAGTCTAACGATTATCTTTCTGAGGCATAGTCTTTGAGATGCCGTAACCCTGATAGAGAGGAAGGCGAGGCACGATTCCATCTCTTGTGAGAAGAGTTCCCCTCCTTTTCTAAGACAGGTGGGGGGGGGGAGGAGGAGAAGTGCTTGGAGTTATATTTGTTTGTCTCAAAATTATACAAATTATACAGACTGATAGCCAAAAACATTAAACCAAACCTCGTTTTGAAAGTGATGATTTTTTGAGAGAGAGAGAGAGAGAGAGAGAGAGAGAGAGAGAGAGAGAGAGAGAGAGAGAGAGAGAGAGAGAGAGAGAGGGGTTATGAAGAAGTTATGTAAAAGTAAGTATGGTTTATAATGGCTAATATATTAAAATCAAACTATTTTTTTTATATTCTTCAAAAATTAGATGTTTTTCATTATAGCATGTAGGGGTTGTAATTTCCTCTGAATATGAACAGAGCTGGCTAGAGAGAGAGAGAGAGAGAGAGAGAGAGAGAGAGAGAGAGAGAGAGAGAGAGAGAGATATTATGAAGAAGTTATTAAAGTTTTTGATAGCTATATCATACTATATCAAATTCAAACTGTAATCTCTTCTGAATATGGATAGAGCTGGCTGGACTTCACTTTACTTTGACAGATATATGGATATAAGATAATGACATATGGAATTTGTTATGATTTATCAGGGAAACAGATGCTTCTGAATAAGATTAGTCCAATTCCATTTCTTAATGAGATATTGTTTAGAACAATAGGAAGATCGCTAGTAAGCTAGAAAAAAATAGTTGACAGATACATTTCAGTTATAAATTCATAAGTATGGTGATATACTGTTTACCAGTATACCATTTCTACTTTTGTATATAAAGCAAAATTCTCAAGACTATAGTGATTATTAGAGATTAAACAAGTTTCAGCTAGACAATATATTCTCTGCTGCATCGGTGTCCATATTCAATAGTTAACGTTGGATGGATAATACTGAATTTATAAATTTTGCAGAGGTGTTAATGGGTAAAATGTTTTGGCACTACTATCTGACAGGGGAAGAAGCCCAGGGGAAAAATATTATAGAACCAGTTTTAAAGGTTTTAAAGGCCACTCATGAATGGCAGAGGCAAGGGACAGTGCCATTACCCTAGAAAGCAGGACAATCCCCTAGAGCAGTGGTTCCCAACCTGGGGGAAATTTCCCCCAGGGGGGAAATTTGAAGCTTCCAATGGGGAAATAATTACACTACCTACTAACTAAAACAAGCGGAAAATTTCCTCACAGTACGTGCGGCAATTTGTTGTCAGCCATTCAATTGTAATATGATCCAATCAGTTCTCAAAGACATGATATTCAAGGGGAGAATTGGAGTGTCATGCCCATTTCTGAGGCAGGCGAGTAGGCATGAGGGCTGGGCGGGCATGAAGGGGGAAATCTGGATGGTTGAACTAGTTGCAGGGGGGAAATGACAGAAAAAAGGTTAGGAACCACTGCCCTAGAGACTGACCATATATACATATGATCAGCGCCCAAGCCCCTGCTCCATCTAAGCTAGGACCAGGCAGGGCCGGGCAAAGGCTGCTGATGATTCAGCCCGAAAACCTATAGGCTTCCCCATACACCACTTCCTTAGTTCACAAGGATGGTGAAGTTGTAGCATCCAAAGGACCTGGCGATCACCAGGTAAGGACGTTACCAAAAGCCCATCACAAACATTTTGGCATATCTATTGAGTATCTGTGACAAATACTGTTGTCTTGTGACCTAAACTTAATCATATTTATCGCTTCTTCGTCCCTCTACCACTACGACATTGTTTGCTGACAAAGAAGACATCTACTGTATATGCATAATGAGATTCAGCTGCTTTGGCTCTCGGGGAAACAGCCTTCGATTCCCTTTTATTCCATTGGAGTGTTTTCCTTGTCGTGATATTTCAAAGGGATGTTAATGAATTTTTCTTCAAAGGTGTAGATTTAATTAAACATATCAAACCGATAGAACGACAAGATATCTTTACACATACTAGCATTATATTTACTCATTTTTGACGTTGAAAGCCCACTAACAATATTAAAGGAATTACAGTATAGTGGAATCACCTTCTCAAAACCCAAGAGGTCGGTAATTTAAGAAGCTGGAATTTGAAAAAGAAGACGCTGTAGGCACAAAAATACCTCTAATGAAACTGAAATTGTAGAGCAGTCTCTCATAGATTGGGAAGATTAGAAAAATAATATTGCCCACGTTGTTCACAAAAAAAAGGGAAAATTTAAAATTTCAAAAGAATAAAGACTGTATCATCATCAGTTTTGTCGTCCTACATATGATATAAAGGGTATATTTTCTAAAGTGGTTACCACTTTACTTATTAAAGATGGACTACAATTTAAGATATGTGCAATGACTTCATTGCCAGAACATTACTGGACGTCCAAAGTATTTTGAGAGATTTCCTATACATCATGCAACCAACTGGAAATTGAAAAGATTTTCAGTATTTATGTTCATTGAATCAATTTGTACTTAATTTTGACTATTTTTTTTTTTTTATTTTGTTCTAGCATCTGAAAGATGCACTTATGTAAAGCCTTTGTATAGACCTGTTGTGAATTATGAATCACTGACTTTCTCTATGTTGTTTAGAACGTTACCTTTACTCTTACCAGTTTTTTTTTTAAATTCAAACTTCTTAAATTATCAACTTGAATTTTATTCTATACTAGTGCATGCGACCTGTCAAAACTAACGGCTGAATATTTAGATAGGTATGAACACTTACGCACGAGTACACACACCACCCTCTCTCCAGGGAATGACTACTCTCTCTCTCTCTCTCTCTCTCTCTCTCTCTCTCTCTCTCTCTCTCTCTCTCTCTCTCTCCAACCTACAAAAGGGGCGGGGAGAGCTTAGCGTGACAAGAATATATATGTGTGTGAATTTATATATATATATATATATATATATATATATATATATATATATGGATGTGTGTGTAGAGAGAGAGAGAGAGAGAGAGAGAGAGAGAGAGAGAGAGAAAGAGAGAGAGAGAGCCAGACACTGAGGTTACCTGACTCCATTGAAGATTTTCTACTTACAACGTTACATAACATATTTTTATTCGTGGGATTTTCCTTATATTTGATTTCTATTTCCTTGTATTTTAGAGTAAATTCAATTAGACTTCGGGTTTTCATTCACCTTTGAAGATAATATCGCTGATCAACAAGTAGCATTTCTTTATTTCATGACCAAAAGTACGTGAGAAACTCCAAATTAAATTCTTTTAATTGGCTTGCGGATTTTGTCCTTCTGGTTGGCTCCAAACTTTTATTAACCTTCATTTTCATAGCTTGTGGCTCTGTCTGTTATGGCACATTATATTCATTTCAACAAATAACTTTATTTCATATAGAAAGGTGAAACAGAGAAACACATAAAGACATATATTCCATAATAGAAAATATATTTGTCCCTAAAGTGGTTAAAATTATAGCAAATCTTCCATTCCTAGAAATTACAAAACAGACGAAGTATCTTGGAAAACACTTCTCCATCCCTCTAGGTCTTCCCTGCTCATTTGATTAACAAAACAAAACTACTGAAGCTCCCTTTGTTTATGGTTTGGGAAATGTTTCCTTAAACAATACAGGTCATTTAATTCTGTGGGAAATTTAGGGGAACGTTTCTTTCTAACACCCAAGGAGCTTTTGATGTGAAATGTTGTTTTATAAAAAGCAATTTTTATTGTTTAGATGTTTAATCTATACTCTTTCGGTATTATAAAGAAACTTTATGGTTTATTCAGGTTCCCTGTGGCAAAGATTGCAAAGGGATGATTGTTATTATTAGGTTAGATAAGATTATAATCCATTTCTTTTGTGATGATTTACAGATTAGAAATGAAAATCCTCCTTTTTACATTAAGCCATAAGAGAAAATCCCACTTATTGGAAAATCTCTCTCTCTCTCTCTCTCTCTCTCTCTCTCTCTCTCTCTCTCTCTCTCTCTCTCTCTCTCTCTCTCTCTCCAATTGAATATGGAATTAGCAATCTCCTGATCTTCTTTGGATTCAACATTTAACCATAACCATTTATCATTTTCCATCAAGGGGGAATCAACTAAAAGAAATCGAACCCCAGCCCATGAACCTCTCTTTGTGGCCTAGTTGATAAGTTAATGGAACCTCAGTCTCTTAGACCCGGGATCGACTCCCTGGACGACCAGAAGCTACCATCTCTGAGTTGGTTCCCCCTTTTGGCTCTGATCCCGAGGAAGAGAGAATCCAGATATTCGGAGGAATATAATATATGGCTTTTATGAATATGAAAAACACGTTTAAATGTGTAAAATTACCATATATATATATATATATATATATATATATATATATATATATATATATATATATATATATATATATATATATATATATATATATATATATATATATATATGTATATATATATACATATATATATATATATATATATATATATATATATATGTATATATATATATATACTGTATATATATACAGTATATAAATTCATATATATATGTGTATATACATACTGTATATGTCTGTGTATATATATACATATATATATGTGTGTATGTATATATATATATATATATATATATATATATATATACATATATATATATATATATATATATATATATATATATATATATATATATATATATATATATATATATATAATGAGAGAGATGCAAAAGAATATGAAACGGAGTTAATTATAATAGCTGGAAGTGTTTTTCTTCCCAGGAACCTATTGAATCATTTTATGATCTATTCTTCATATAGAATATGGACCTCATATACAAAATGCTGGAATATTAAAGTGGCTCCCACTAGTATCTGGATTTCCAATGTATAAGATTTATGTATCTATCTGGAATTCAGAATATTATTTTACACATATTTTTTTATATTTTGTGTTTGCTGAATACAGGAAATCATGATTGAAAATTATATATTCTACACTTCTCGGAACCCTACCACGATTTAACATAAACAGACATTATATGACATTAAATGTATTTGCTGACGCAATCTGCATGAAGGGAGAGAAACATAAAAAAATATGCAAAATCACCTCCAGCTCTCCCACTAACTAAACGTCCTGGGGAATTGCATAAATAATTTGATATATCTTCAAACTAATCTTCCTTCCTGGAATGCTCCTTCGCTTCCTCCCCTGTTAACCCTCTAAATCAGATAAAAGTTTATTCCCTATGCAGAGGGTTGTGAAGATGCATCCTTGAGCAACAACCAGACTTATAATTTCAGGATGAAAATACAGAAATTCTTGAATATCCGGAGGAAAATTGTTTCCTTTTTTTTTAGTTCAGGATATGAAATGCAAGAGTATATCTATCTATATATATATATATATATATATATATATATATATATATATATATATATATATATATGTATATATATATGTATACATATGCATATATATATACTGTATATATATATATATATATGTGTGTGTGAGTGTGTGTGTGTATATATGCATATATACATATATATATATATATATATATATATATATATATATATATATATATATATATATATATATGTGTGTATATATATATATATATATATATGTATATATATATATTCTGAATGCGTATATTTCATCACCATAACAAAAAGAAATGCGTATATACATATATACATTTATATATTGTAATATAACTGAAAAATTAGCATATTTTTATTTATATATATACATATATATATGAAAAAATCACCTCTTCTGAATACATATGTTTCATCATTATACCAAGGGGAAATGTTAAAATACAAATATACATTTATATATAATGTATATGTAGCTGAAAAATAAGTAAATGACATTTAGTTTTTCATTGAAGTTACATAAGAAGAAAAAGAAATTAAAGAAAAATTATACAAGCGAACCTAATTAAAGGAAAAGCTAAATCCCCATATAATAAAAAGAGTTATAATTTGTGTTCAGAAACTAGTTCTTATATTTCTAAACGTCTTAATTAAACATGTGAATCTTATCGTAACAAGGTCGACATTTAACAGTCCAAAAAATTCTTTGAAAGGCTTCTTTACCAGGTTAGAACGTGCAGGGGTACCAACCCAGGGAAGTAGCCCATGAATAGAGCTTCTGCCACGAGTCCTCCCAAACTCTTGATCTTCAGAAAGCATTTTGAATTCTATTTAAAAGGAGTTTATTATTTTTCCTGACAAAGAAGCAACCAAAAGGACTACTTTGCTATACATTCCAAAGAAAAATTATCAACCTTTTATACTTAAATTACCATTACATGAAAAATACATAGTAGATAAAAAGGATCATTTGAATTTCGAGATGAAAGGCTATGATGTTAGCAGCCTTACCTATAATACTTGCATTATTTTTTTTTTATTAAGAAACAATGAAAATGGCTTCTTTGTTATAAATTCCAAAAAAAAAGAAATTATCAACTTTTTATACTTGGATTAACATACAATAAAAAAAAAAGAATGTTCATATGTAAGGCTATGATGTTAGCAGCCTCACCTCATTAATATTTGCCGAAAGGTTCCTACTTTTGAGAGGTGGGTGGTTAAGGGGAAGAGAGGAAGGTGTAAAAGCAGAGCCTCCCGGTCTCTGCAGAGGAATGGAAGATGAGAGAGAGATTTCTTTACCGTCGCTGTCGATAAAAACTGGAATTGCTCCAAATGTACACCTCAGATTCTTTGACTGCATCGGTGGATTCTCACATCATAGTTTATAACAGGATATTTCTTTTAATGAAATCCATTTTTTGGACCATATTGTAAAAATTTGCATTAATCAGCGTAGATGAAATTACAGTTGATTTTAACTTCTGATGCTGAGACCTAAGGGCCCCTAGTATTTCTCTGATTCATTTATATTTTATGTTTTTGTTTATAATCTTATTCTACAGTAGTTACCTTGTTCGAGTAATTAGAAAATGCAATTATCATAAGAAGTTGTTTACGAATTTATGAATTAATAAGATTTTACATTTTCTAAATTATTTAAATTTCCAAACTCCCTAAATTTTTTGCAAATAAAATTTTGTTTATAATTTCCAAAGCATTTAGTTTCTTTTTTCTTTTTAATCTTTTCCAATGTCCCTTTTCATTATAAATTTTCTATTTGTGATATTTTCATTATATACATTCTTATTCTTTTGTGTTTTAGACAAAATGTATTTATTATTTATGTTTGAAGGTTATATCACTGATTGGGAAATAACTTTCATATGATAATCTAATTCCCTATTTCATGGGTGAAGTTGCCCCTCTAAATGAAGTAAAACCCCTCTAGAGAGCATTTTGCTCTTTTTTAATCAAATTGTAAATTTTCTGAGCAATTTAAATGCAAAGAATGTGGAAGTATGATATAGTTCATATAATTTCCATTTTCGTTCCATTATATTGGCAGTCTTAGCAAACAGCAGCATAAACAATTGTAAACAAACTGGCATGGAAGGTGACTTGTGGGAAATTCCTTAGAATACATTTGGAGCAGCACGCACACAGATTGCCCGGACCCTATTTCTTAGACAGTCAGCCATAGCTCCCAGTTTGGTGTAGAGAACAGAATCTCATTCGAGAGGAGAGAAAATCGTTCCAAGATTCATTTAGAGATATTTTCATTCTTCCAACTTTACCTCTATTTTACATTTGCTATCAATGTACTAGGATTACTACTCTTAGTGTTTCCGACTCGTGACTTTTGTATAAAAGATATGAAAATAATAAATGAGCATCACTCTTAAATGACTGGATCCTACTGTAATACTAGAGTAAGAAGAATCAAATCCTTTCTTTGAGATAACTAATAAAAGATTAAATCCTTCCTAACATACGCCACTACACTTATAATTAATGTTCATACATGTTCTATCAATGCAATACTGTGCAACATTACTCTCAATTCACGTAGCGTGAAATTACATAACAGTCTCTTCCAACGTTTGCTAACTAGAAAAACAAATATATTCCTTGATTTATTCTCTTGAATAGATAGTCTATTCTATTCTTTCTTCGTATAATTTCATGAAAGTTCCTAA
>NC_090725.1:24068467-24070967 GCF_036898095.1 Palaemon carinicauda | reverse complement strand
TCTCTCTCTCTCTCTCTCTCTCTCTCTCTCTCTCTCTCTCTCTCTCTCTCTCTCTCCAGCCAGGGTATGACTACTTCCTCTCACTCCTACTTGAGAAACGGGAAGAGCTTAGTATGATCGTAAAGATATATATATATATATATATATATATATATATATATATATATATATATATACAGTATATATATATATATATATATATATATATATATATTGTAATTGTATATATATATGTATATATACAATATATACAATAAATATATGTGTGTGTGTGTATACATATATATATACAAATATGTGTGCGTATATTATATATATATGTATATATATATATATATATATATATATATATATATATATATATATATATATACATACATATATATACTGTATATATATATACTTATATATATATATATATGTATATAGATATATATATGTAAATGTATTGTCAGATCATTGCTCTTTATTATATAGGAGAGATGAGTTATCAAATGTTCCTTTATTGTTTACCAACATTTTATCATATGTTATGTTCATATGGAAATTGATTTATTATATCAAAATATACTTTATTTGATTCAACAATAACATAATATCGGAACTTATTATTATTTGTATCATTATTTTTGTCATTATCATTATTATTATTACTCTAAGCAATCATTCATATGATAAAAAGATATAGGAAATTTATATATCAACTCGTAGACGATTAATTTAGGTTAAAAGTTTTCCCTATTTGCTGTTTAATGATATACAAAGAAAAGCAAAATTTCGAAGCCGTTCATTGGCCCTTTCAAGTCATTACCATATGAGGAATACAGTTTCCTTTTTTTTCTGTAAAAAAGGGTTCTGATTAAACAAAACATATGAAACTATTGTATAACGTTATATTAGATATTCGTTCATAATGTATTTTGACAATGCAAAATGCAAGGCATTGTTTAAAATCTAAAAATTCACTTTCAATGACTTCTTTCATAAGGTTTCAATGTGAAATTTCCATTAAATGTCTAGGACAACTGACCTCAGTTTTGTTTGATCTAAAATTGATAACTTAATGTGATATGATAACTTATTCATAAAAGATAAGACAATGTATTTTAATTCAAATGTTCTTTTATTTACACATGTTGTATTGGAGATGTTAGAAATACATTTGGGAAAAAAAATCATAATTTGTAATCAATATATCATGTGTATATAATTACTCTGATTTCATAATGCATACTGATATATTATTATTATTATTATTATTATTATTATTATTATTATTATTATCATTTTTGAAATTATTATTATTATTATTATTATTATTATTATTATTATTATTATTATTATTATTATTATTATTATTATTAGCTAAGCTATAACCCTAGTTGGAAAAGCAGGATGCTAGGAGCCAAAGGGTTCCAACAGGGTAAAATAGCCCAGCAAGGAAAGGAAATAAGGAAATACAAAGATCATGAGATAAGTTATAAACAATTAAAATAAAACACTTGAAGAGCAGTAACAACATTAAAAAAGATCATTCATATATAAACTATAAAAATAGACTCAGCCTGTTTAACTTAAAACATTCGGAAGTTAGAGCTGTTGAAGTTCAACCGATTCAACTACCTGATTTGGAAGATCATTCCACAACTTGGTCACAGCTGGAATAAGACTTCTAGAATACGGTGTTGAATTGAACCTTATGATAGAGAAGGCCTGACTATTAGAATTAACCACCTACTTTCTATTACGAACAGAATGAGACTCTAAATCATTTATATTTAGATACATATGGCATTCGTATATATTCTGTTATACTGTTAAGAATTTGCCATCCCCCAAAAAAACTGTAATAAATGTTGCCATGTATTTGCAGTTTTAACCCGGATATGTTGACGTTAAGTAGTGATATTAAGGTCACCAACTCGTAAAATATAATAACAAAGTATGGTAAAATGATTGTCGGCTGTGTTTTACTGAAATACGGCTGAGAACAGTAAATTTCAAAGAGAATATCCAATTAAAATTACGGGTTTTTTCAACATTGTAGCTTATCATATGATGATAAAATGAGACCATTCTCTATAAATCACATCTACCTGAATTTATCCATGCCAGCTGAACAAGATGAGGCACACACTTGACACGCAAGATAAAGAATGAGGATTATTATAAAAAAAAAATCTCTCGTCTTCAAACAAAATACGAAAGGGTTACTGAGCTGCGCACCTCGAGCATCCCTTCTCTCTCGATCATCGGTATTAGTTGGAGGCTTTATTCTTAAGCTGGAGGAAAGCCAATAAAGAGGAAGGTCAATCACGACTCCAGCTTTCGTTTGAAGAGCGCTTCTCTTATGGCAAGATTCTCTGTGGAGGAAGAGACGTAGGCGGATTTCATAAGTCAGTTTGTCTTATAAAAGGAAAAACCTGATTAAAATTTATGGAAACAAACAGAAATCATTCATAACAGTGATACTGTGGTTTGAGTTTTTTTTTTTTTTTTT
>NC_090725.1:24053467-24063467 GCF_036898095.1 Palaemon carinicauda | reverse complement strand
ACACATATATATATATATATATATATATATATATATATATATATATATGTATGTATATATATACATATACGTGTGTGTAATGTATATATGTATAATTACAACATTTCTATATTTACAAATGTATATGCACTGCATATATATATATATATATATATATATATATATATATATATATATATATATATATATATATATATATATATGTGTGTGTGTGTGTGTGTGTGTGTGTATGTGTATAGGTGTATCATAGCCACGTGTATCACACACGCTCGTATACTGTAACGGTATATCTGGTTTTTTGTATAATATTGTTATCACTCTCCCCTCACACTGATAACCTGTTTAAGCCTGTAAGTGCTTCAATCATTGTGTTTGAATTTTTTGTACTGTTCTTGCTTGGAACGGCTTGTATATAAACTCATGTTCCATCAAAATAAAGTTTGTTGCATTCACCTCGCCTCTCAGTTATCACATAACTGCTCGCTTACACATTGGTGACCACTGGAGTGATCAGATCCCTCCTGGCTTCCCTTTCACTGTTCTGTCTTACTGTTTGATGATGCCTTCTTCAACATTGACTCTCTTATCAATGCCACATCCCTGAAACTACAGCCCTTCGCCAGTAGAGAGGCATTCGCCTGGTTTCAGCGCGCCGGGGTCCAGTTTCGTATCAAGGGCGTGACTCGGTCAAGCACCAAAGCAAACTATGTTCGGGTGGCGATCCCGATAAACACTTTCCTGGAATAATGTACAATGCCCTCAAATCATACATCCTAGAGCAGTACCTGCCATTGCCAGCCGCCCACATAGTGAAACCTTTTCAGCTCTCTCAACATCCAATGGGGAACCAAAAGGCTTCATTTGCCCACTGGGAAATAACCAGTATTGCTCACCTGTAACCTGCAACAAACGGCTCTCCTCGTGAAATGAATCTACTTCGTGCCCTTTGGGTACGATGCCTACCCAAACCTGTACACACTGCCATACCTAATTCCGATATTTTGCCCTTGAAGGAACTGATAACCAAAGTTGATGCCCGTATGGACACCCACTTCACGACCTTCAAGACCTCCATTAATGCCTCCACTCCTGACGAAGTGGACAACTATTCAACACTGAATGAAGCTTACATGAATGCGTTAGGATACAGATGACCACCCCGTGACATGTCGGAATGGCGAGAAAACTGCCCACCATCCACCATTCGCTCAAACCCCAACCAACGACCTCTACAGCCAATTACTGACACCCATTGGTTGCAATTATGCTACTACCACTCCAGATTCGTGGCTGCTGCGGAGAAATGTTTGAATAGTTGTCAGTGGCCAAAAACCGTGTAAGTAGGCCATCGCTTGTGGTGGTGGACTAATCTTTTCTTTTAACGTGATCCAGGTACGGGTGTGCAATTTTTGGTAGACACGAGTGTTTGACGGTCTCTTCTGCCAAGGCCACTCGCCAGGATATGGCGTAGTGTATCTAAATCTACCGACGTCCACCTAGTAGCTGCCAACAGATCTGTGATCCCCACCCATGGTTACGAGAACCTCACATTATCGTTTGGAAGTGTCAAGTATCAATGGAAGTTTCTCGTTTCTGGCATCACATTACCTATCCTTCGTGCTGACTTCCTCTCACATTATTACCTCCTGGTAGATGTGGCTCACTGACAGCTCGTCAACACTGAATCTAACTCGTCAACACCTCTTCATCCACCCCCCTCCGACCTCACTCTCCAAATCAGTGCACCGACGGATGCCTATGCCAACCTCCTAACATTATGCCCGGAACTTTTCTGTACAGAACTTCGTCAAATGCCCATAGTGCCCGCCAAACACGGTATTTATCACCATATCAAGATGACAGGACCGCAGTGTTTATCAGATTCAGGTGTCTGGCACTGGATCATTTGGTAGCTTCTAAACAAATGTTTGCTAAAATGGAAGAAATGGGCCTTTGCCAAAAGGCCTCTCTGCGTCCGTGTGTGAATTATATGCTCCTGAACATGGAAACAAAAATAATGTTACAGTGTACGAGCATGTGTGATACACGTGTGGTACATTTGATTAGAGTTAGTACTTTCGTCTTATTAATCACATCCATGTAGTCCATCAATGTCACTTATAAAATTAAATTAATAACTCCATACAAGTCTTTACAACTTTCCTTTCGTGGCTATGATACATATTACATGCGCATCACGCACACACGTACACACACCCACACACCCACAAACACGCACACTCATATATATATATATATATATATATATATATATATATATATATATATATATATATATATATATATATATATTATATATATATGTATATATATATATGTATGTATATATATATATATATATATATATATATGTGTGTGTGTGTGTGTATATATATATATATATATATATATATATATATATATATATATATATATATATTAGATTATGAGATTTACTTTATGTCATTTGAGACAATTACAAAAGATAAAAACATAGGTCATTTATTCTAAAGGGGAAACTAAATGGATTGAAAGCAAATAGCTCCAAGTATCTGTTATTGAATCGTTATTAGAACAAGGCTAATAAAGAGGAACGATAAACATTATTCCTAAGTGTGTTTATCTCAAACAAACATAGACAGACTGGGAGTTGAAGTAGTGATCAACCAAATATTATTATCGATGAATATGACATTGAAAGCTTTCTTGTATTGACAGGAAGATGGACAGATAGATAAACAGGATGATATAATTATAATGTAAATGTAGATTTCCGAAGGTTCAAATACCATTTCTATTCAACCAATCGAGTTGTAATTAATGATAGATACTATGCTATGGCAGGAAAATGGAGAAGTAAAATAAAAGGGAATTTACGTAACCTGATGGTTCTTTTTATACTAGTTAGAGTATTGTTAATTATACATTATTAGGTAGATTGTTTATGGTAATTCTAGTTCCTCTGATTACTACCCTATTTCTATAGCCTTCGTGATACTCAAATTTTCTGAGCATTTTTTGTCAAAACCTTTAAATGAGTATGCTGAAGGTAATCATCTGTTCCCTAATTTGTAGTTTGGCTTTCGTAAATATCTTGAAGCATGTGATATCCTTACAATTTCCAATGCTGCACAGATTTCATTAGGACATGATTGTGGTTAGGAAGATTGTATGATTGTCCCTGATTTTAGTGCTACCCTTGACCATGTTGATTATGAGTTCATGGGATTAGTTGGGCTTTTTCTTAGTATTATTATCGAATTTAAATATCAGATTTCTAACAGTGAATATGGATATGTAATATTTGGTGTTCCTCAGGGGTTATTCTCGGGCCATTAATATTCATACTACATGTGCAAGATATGTGGTTTGGCCTAGAAAACAAACTTGTTGCATAATGCAGATGAGGCCACTCACTTTACATCATTTCCATCTCCTGAATGTAGAACTGTTGTTGCTGAATCCCTTGATAGAGATCTAGTTTAAGGTCGTGTAGTATGTAAATTATGGGGCAAGAAATTGAGCCCTAACAACACTCAAAGTATGATTGTAAGTAGGTCATGGACAGTGACTTCGCAAAACTCAGATCTTTGAAGCGACAATATCTTTGATTATATGCAATTAATTCAGAATTTTAGGTGAGATTCTTGATTGCAAATTTACTTTTGAGAAAAACATCCAGTCTGTTCTTTCTTCTCTTGCCCCGAAAATATGGCCTTCTCGAGAAACTCTCTTAACATTTTCGGTAATGATGCTATTCTGAAGTAGTGTTTCAATACTTTCATTCAACCATATTTCGAGCATTGTTCTCCTATTTGATATTCAGGTGCTGACTCATCTTGAATTGGTGAACAAAGCCTTACGATCTATGAAATTCTTTTTTCCTGACTTGCATATCAATCCTTGTCACCATGGATCAGATCGTTCTTCCTTTTCGTTTCATAAGATTTTTCATAATTTTTTTTTTCTTTTTTTTCATATCTCCTCCATCATAAACCTCAATACTTCAGAGTATTCTAGCAGCTTTATTCCAGGTATGGCCAGATTGTGGAATATCTTCCTAATCTAGTGGTTGAAACTGGCAAAACTTCAGTGGTTCAAACTAACTGAAAATTAATTCCGTTGAATGATAGTCTTGTTTCAGGTTGTATGTATAATTATTTCATTTAAACGTTGTTACTAATTTCAATATTCTTTTTTCATATTTCTTAAATATAGCTTATCCATTACTTCCTATTTCCTTTTTCGCGTTGGGCTGCTTTCCTTGTTTGAGCTTATAGAATATTTCCTTATTATTAGCTAAAGTCAAATTGCTTTTTTTATCATGAGTAAACATTCTATGAGATATTAATGCTTAGAATATTTATTTAATGCTATTAATTATTGTCATTCGAATGACAATAATTTTATTAATATGTCAAATCTATCACTCAAACTAGACTATTCTATAGTAATAGATAAGTGTTGCTCGGTACATCAAACCACTAACCTAAAATGGTCCTTAGGATCAATATAATAAAAGAACTTTATGTTTACATAATTTCCTACGATGTTGCTAAAATTATTCCTATTCACTTGATAAAAACCTTTTTATAATAAAAATATGATCTCTAAATTATCACGTAATTTCTGAACCCCGGTTCCTTTTACATGAGGTCACTTCCGCTCTAACTTCCTCGTATTACCACACATGAACGATTCTATGCCTTCTGGAATCTTAAGATTTCATATATTACGTTAGATTTTTCCAGAACCGTAATATAAATATATCACATTATATTTTTATTTTTCATAGTAGATTCATTAAAAATCACCCTTCATTTACGTACTTCCTATATAAGTATATATGACCCTGTGCAATTACATAATAATATCGCATAAGGATGATAATAATAAACATAAATAGTACTATAAGTATTTTTCCCGCACCTTAATATAAATATATCACATTATATTTTTATTCTTCATAGTAGATACATTAAGTATCACCCATAATTTACATACATTATATATAATCATATATAACCCTGTGCAATTACATAACAATAACTGGTAATAATAGATCTAAAAAATAATATTACTACTCGTATTCCCATGAATATTCTGAACTCTTATTCTCCATAATCCTCAAACCGATGGATTATTTCAAAAATGCTGACCTAGCAACAACATAATAAGACGTAGCGTTGGAGTTGAAGGAATGCCAATAAAGACTAAGACCAGACGCAGTTCAAGATCTTGCTTCAAGGACTGTCTGAGGAGGTGGTGAGGACTGCTCATAGAGACTGACTCATAAAGGAGTGTAAACTAAGAGAGAGAGAGAGAGAGAGAGAGAGAGAGAGATCTTAGCATATGTATACATATACATATGCATGTATATATGTAGGTATATATATATATATATATATATATATATATATATATATATATATATATATATATATATATATATATATATATATGTAGGTATATATATATATATATATATATATATATATATATATATATATATATATATATATATATAGATATAGATAGATAGATAGATAGATATATAGATAGCTACATAGATAGATAGATAGATATCAGCGAATATCAGTAACCATATCATTTTAGCCACTGGAAAAGGGATGACGTAGGAATTATTAAACTGTTTCGGTGTAATTAAAATTACATGATAATTTTGTGTTAAATATCCTTTTCTAATAACCTGTATAATTCAGAATGACAGAATTTTGTAATTTGTTGATAGAATGTTTCATGTTTTTTTTTTTTTTACATACAAAGGCTACGTCTCTTCTTATATGCTAGTGGTTTTACATTATTAAAGGTTGATGCGTACGAAATACTGTAAGTTGTAATTATTCACAATGATATGAATTCCAATCATTCTTGTTATCATCCTTTTACCTGGTGAAATGCTTAGCAGCAAATATCTCTAATTGGTAGGTGCCTTATAAGACAGTTATGTATTTATCAAGTAAGTTCTCTTAGTTGACATCTTGAGAAACTAGTCCAGGATTAGACAGCGGAGCCCAATATGGCAGCCGTTTTGTTACTCTCCGGTCCTTAGTGCTGGGACTTTTAAGTCTATGAGCCCCCTTCGGAGGTGAAAACTTCGGACAATCTGGACGAACGAACGAACTCTCCGGTTGGTACACCTTTGTTTTGGCAAGGTAGGTGGTTGACTTGGTGACCACATGATCCGCTACGAAATTTCTTCATGGCTTCGCATGGCTTATGTCACTCCTTTGCATTGTGGTCAAATGGTTGGTCAAAAGACGAAGGCTGACATACTACTTACCAGAGTCCTAGATTGCAATCATTTCTAATTCTATAAATCTGTCTAGAGACTGATCAATGGCTGTAATTTTAAGGTGGGGGGGGGAAATAGGCATCCACTCCTTTGGGAAGCATACCATCTCTAATTCCAGAGAGCTAGAGTTAATGACAAGGTACTGATTCTTTGAGTGAGGGATTGCAAGGGTCAAGGTATTAATAAGGGGAAAAAGTTATGCTCATGCCATTAGTAAGTTTCTTTGGATTATGGAGGGAGGTAAGATATCGAACAAACTAAAGCTAGATTTATAAAAAGAAATGATAATGATTAGACAGATATTTTTTTTGTTTTTATTCTACCAAAATCGGTAAAATTCATTTTTTTATTCATCTATAAAAATTATATGGGTAGAGTAAGAAAAACGACTATCTATCATGACTATTAGGAAATGGATATTTGCTTATTAAAGTAGATAGAAATTCACCAATAAGAACTATAATGGCTCCATCAGTTATTGAACGATATTACAAGTCAGTATAGCAGTAATGGAAACAGGCTGTCTATTTAATACAATTAAAGCCCAAAAGAGGTTAACTCCTGTAAGCAGATGAAATGGTGATACTTGCATCGTTAACAATGGTTTTCCATGTATGGTAGTGTCCATCGAATGCTTACTAGTCCAACCATTTATCACCTGCTTCTTCGAACTCCGCTCTCTACATCATAGCGTCCATGGGCACATACACACACGGACACATATGCTCACCTTCTCACTTTACATGTCTCCCTCAATTTTTCCGATGCCATCCTCCTTTTCTTATAACATCAGTACAGTTACGCCACGTCCGTGAATACCTACTTCCATGCACCGACATGATGATTCAATTCTTCCATGGCTTCTCGCATCCCATGTGCCAGTCTACTGAGTAGCTACTAAAGTCGAATTGGCATCATTAAAGATGCCAGGGATAAGGTCCATACTTGTATTTCATATCAAACTTCAAAAGTGCATCGGTGCACGGATTCAGGTGTGGGCACTTTCCATCAGTTTCAGCATCATTTTGTCCACATTCATGTTGATATAGTTGGGCTTTTAACCACGTCACAAGAACACAGTTACCTCCTCACAGTCATCAATCGTACCACCCACTAATGCACATACAAATAAAGAAGTATGCCTTATCATATTTTCTTTAAAAAAGAAACCACCATCCAACTCTAAGTAAAATAATCATTCAATGTTACAAGCTATTTCAACTCATGCCATTGTTGACATCTATTTTTATGCCAATGATGATCAACCTTATCGGCAAACACCGTCCAGTGTGAGGACCTACAACTGCCTGTGTTAAATGTAAATATTTGTTGTTTGGAAGCCTTCTTTGTATTAATTCCTCCTCCGCTCCCGTCACAACTCAATATTTTCGACGCAATAAACTCTTTTTTCCGTTAGCTAACCTTATTACAAATCTTGTCTCGTCAAGTTTCATACATAATGAGATATCTCAGAAAACTAATCTTCATCCTTCAAAAGGGTCATTCATTTTTCAATTTGGGGACTTAATTAACAAAACAAAAATAGCTTCCCATCGTTGGGAGTGATAAAGATGTCTTCTTATATAAGAAGAAGAACAATGTGATATACTTTTTTAATCAATGGCTCAATATCAAAAGCTAATTATATATATTTTCCTATGTCTAGAATAAAGTTCTGTCTTTCATTGGTATACAAAGGTTTTAAAGATTTATGTGGGGTTTTTTATCGGTAATAGATGTTTTGTGATAATAATAATCTTTTGGTTCAAATCCTTAACAAAATAATGTTTATTTTTTAGAAAGATTAAAATTTGCTCTTTTGGCATTCAGCGGTATACGTTTGCAAATATAAACCATTTACTCTTACAAAAAATCTTAAATATGAAATTAGAAAAATACTTTTAGGTATGGAGAAGTCATATGTTGATGAAGTGAGTATTTTGAAAGTTAAAGGTTACTTGAATGTGGAAGATAAAAGAGTTGTAGAACTCTGTGAGGCATGACTTGAAATTTAAAGACCTTGTGTAATTTGGAGAATGCTAGAGAAAGTAAATGTTAATTATGTATGAAGGATGATTAAGATGGTGGAGAAAGGAAACGCTGAGAGTTAATTGGATTACCAATGAGCCGCTCAAGAACGGTATTGAAAGTAATACCGAGAAGGGTTGTACAAGGTTTGTCTCGTTAATGGAAATTTCACAAAGGAATTAATGGAGGAAATAACTGCTTCAATGTAAAAAGAGAGAAAGAAAGATGGTTTTAGGAATTATAAAGGAATAGTATTATGTATTATCCAAAAAAAGATGACTGATTGATTTTTTTTACTGTGAAAATAATGCATATGACAAAGATGTCTGGTCGAATTTTTACTGTGAAAATAATGCATAAGACAGAGGGAGTAATTATTGAAAAGCAATATAGATTCATGTAAGGAAGATGGTACACGGGAATAACTGTTTTAATGTAAAAAAAAAAAAAAAAAAAAAAGCAAGATGATTTAAGGGATTATAAAAGAATAATATTAATTATTACCCAAACAAAGATGTCTGGTTGATTGGTTTTACTTTGAAAATAAATCATATGACAGGGACTGATTATTAAAAAGCTATGTAGATTTGTGTAGAAAGATGGTACATGGAAATAACTGTTTCAATGTAAAAAGATAGAAAGAAAGATGATTTTAGGAATTATAAAGGAATAGTATTATTATCCAAACAAAGATTTCTGGTATTTTTTTTTTTTACTGTGAAAATAATGCATATGACAGAGGGAATAATTATTAAAAAGTAATATAGATCTATGTAAGGAAGATGGTACATGCACGAATATCTGGTCCATTATTTTACTGTGAAAATAATGCATGTGACAGAGACACTGATTATTGAAAAGCAATATAGATTTATGTAAGAAGATGGTACACAGATGAAGTATTTGTCTTGAGCTAATGATCTGAGTTAACAGTAAAACGGATCTGTCTATGTTATACATAAAACCTAGAAAAAAATACCTATGATACAAGCAATTACCGTCGCTGTGGAGGGTATTGAGAAAAGATGGTATAGATTAATATTTTCTAAAAATTAAAATCATTTATGATGAAAATGAAGCATGTAGGCAAAATTATGAAGGGTTTGGATAGAAAATATACTTTAAACAAGCATGTTTTATGTGTTCTTTTGAGGTCCAAATTTGAATGGGGTTTATTGTATATCATACTGCATCTCTCCTGAATATTTCAAATAAATCGATCTTTTAGTTTTTCTGCAAAGTTCCTAACAAAGAAGCAAAGAAACAAATACACAAACAAAGAAATCTACCTAAAGTAATACCCTTTGATAACCTCAATTAACCTCAATTAGATGGGGTAAAAAAATCTGTTATTGAATTCAAATTTTAATGAGGTTTAATTTGTGGCAAAGTACAGTCCTCCTGAAAATTTCAAGTAAATCAGTCTTGTAGTTTTTCCGTAAAGTTTCCAGTAACGAAACAAACACACAGACAATGAAATCTAACAAAAGAAATACTCTTTGCCCAACTTGTTGGGATGGGGATAAGATATGTTATCAAATTCAAAGTTCGAAATAGAAAAAAAAAACAAGATAACTCAAAGTAAAGGTACACCTAAAAAATTATTATTATTATTATTATTATTATTATTATTATTATTATTATTATTTTGCTCTT
>NC_090725.1:24040967-24048467 GCF_036898095.1 Palaemon carinicauda | reverse complement strand
TAATAACAACAGCCACCAACAACAACAACAACAATAATAATAACAATATCAGGAGTATTACAATAATAATAATAATTATAATAATAATAATAATAATAATATTGCTATGATTATTATTATTCTTTTACTCTTGATACTATTATTATAATTATACTCCTTATATTATTATATTGTTTTTATTATTATGGTAATCATTATTATTATTATTATCATTATTAATTACTACCGTTATCATATATGATGGAGGCGATTTATATTTATACAATAGTGGCCTCTCAATAATCATATTTGGAAATTTAAGAAAAAAATATGCTAAGGTGCAAAATTGACCAGACGACAAACATTTATGATCTAATTTATTTCATAATATTGCCGTGAGACAGAGTGAGTCGGAGAGAGATGGATGTCCGACCTTCTGGGCTGCTGACCATAGGTTCAGCCAGGGACCTCTTTTGACCCTATTGACACTAGGGATGCGCATACGACAAAAATTTCAAGCGGCCGTGGGTTGACCTGTTAAAATTCTATTGCTTAATTACTTGATTATCCTACCTGACCTCGAAATGTAATTGAACTAACGATTGTTTGTTAAGGAAATATTTCTGTGACATTTATTGTGATATTTGTAATTTCCTAAAAATTAAAATGTGGACTGACAACAAGGAACATCAAATTCACGTGGATTTGTTTTATATCAATTTGTGCCCAAATAGCAACAGAAATGAAGTAATAAAAGTTATGATTAGTGAATGATGGGGATAATTAGCAATTTCGTACCCAACTACTAAGGTCATCTATTGACCTGGAAAATGAAAAATTTGTAGAGCTCCTTAATCCTTGCATTCTGTAACCTTCCATTACGTCATTATGGTTTCAAAATAGCTAAAAATTACATACTTAATTGGAGCTGAATATGATTTATACCTGCCACACATATTTCTACATAAGTTTCAAGCTATCTCCCTTTTCCAATTGGATAGTATCATTCACATGAATGGAATAAGGGACGTGTGCTGCCATCATTTGACAAGAAGTTGAAAGAATCGGATTTCATTCAGTTTTGGAGAAGTGTGTGATTACTAAAACATAGTTTCATGAGTTTTTTTTTTTTTTTTTTTTTGGATAATTCTAATAATATTTTCCTTATGATTTTTAGGCTCTAAGTTATGGTAATTATATGTAAAACATAGATAATATCTATTACAAAATTATATACAAAAGATCCCAATAATCTAACATCAAAGACTTGGAACTCACCCATAGAATTGAAAATCCTAAATTTAACCAAAATATGTTCATGACACAGCAAATATGTTTTCAGCTAATCATAAGCCCAATTATAGATTGATCATCTATAAAATGTACATTGTTACAAGTACCAGGGGAGTAAGGCTATCTATTTTCAAGATGGGGGCTTAAGTTTGAAAAAGCAAATGTAGGAAATAGCATTAATGTGGAATACCTTAACAACTCAAGATTTGGATATTATCAGTTGATGAATACCCACTTTTGAGGCCTGCCTGCTCTCTTGGTTCATTAAGTCTAGCTGTCTTTCTATTCGGCCTAATATGATCTTTATAAATATTTTACATATTATGGATATTAAACTTATTGGGCAGTGATTTTTCAAGTCTTTTTATGTCTGCATTATTTTAATTAGAATAATGGTAAAGGTTTCCAAGCTATAGATATAGCAACATATATACTGTCATATATATATATATATATATATATATATATATATATATATACATATATGTATATATATGAATATATATATGTATACATATATATATATATATATATATATATATATATATATATATATATATATATATATATATATATATATTTATATATATATGTGTGTGTGAGTGTGTATATGTATATATATGCATATATATACAGTATATATATATATATATATATATATATATATATATATATATATATATATATATATATATATATGTATATATACATAATATACACATAAATATATCCATATACTGTATATAATATATATATATATATATATACATAAATATATATATATATATATATATATATATATATGTGTGTGTGTGTGTGTGTATGTATATGTATACATATATATAATATAAGTATGTGTGTGTTTTAACGTAAAGAGTAAATGGAAGATTTTGTAAAGTACTGACTTACTCTAAAAAAATTCGTATTCTTTTACTCAGGCAATATGTGGACTGCAAGATGAGTCCAGAACAGCCTAAACGCAAAAAAAAAAAAAAAAAAAAAAAAAAAAAAATTTCTTCAAAAACTTTCTTTCCAACATCAATGGATTTCTCATTAAAGTTTTGCGAACTTCTTGGCGCTGTTTGTCCAGGGACAATGATGTTGGTGATTTTCATCCTCTGAATTAATGCATAATTGATTTTACTTTGCTCCAGCTATGCTTCAATGTTTAAACATGAATGAAAGTTGCCGCCTATATCCTTATAAATATAGATCAAGTTTTAGACCGATGTTTTTACAGTCCTCCTTGGACGGCGCTCATTATTCTTCTTCTATTAACGTTCTGTTCCCCATCTGAGGGTACACTTGGGCACACTATTCTATCTATTTTTTTCCTCTTGCTTTGTTATAGTTTTAATAGTTTATATAGGAAATATTTATCTTAATGTTGTTACTGTTCTTAAAATATTTTATTTTTCTTTGTTTCTTTTCCTCACTGGGCTATTTTCCCTGTTGGTGTCCCTGGGATTATAACATTCTGCTTTTCTAACTAGGGTTGTAGCTTAGCAAATAATAATAATATTAATAATAATAATGATAATAGTAAGCATAGTGGCCTACTTTTGAAGATCTTTGCTTTGGCTTTGGTGTAGACCGTAGTCCCGATCGACTGCCCTGTCTGACATCGCTTAGACTCCGGTAGCGTATGTTTCTGCGTTGTACCAGTCACCGGCGTCCTTCCTCCCATCAGCTAGGAGTCTTTGCGCATTATACGTTTGGAAAATTGTACTTTCTTTTTACTCTTTTAAATTTCGAATTTCATTGCCTTTTTTATGTTTTTCTATTGGAAGTGAAAATGTTATAAATTGTAAGAGAATTTATTTATTTTAAAAAATAATGTAGATTGTTCGAAACAGTGAAGGGAATTATGAAAATGCTTCAATGACAGATGCAACTTAAAAAATGTATTGTAAAGAATATGCTATAAGATACTCTTGCTTCTTTTCCTCCATTTACATCTGTCATTTTTTATATAGGTGACATTGATACAATATTAGATATAAATATCATATTGACTTTTTTATTTAATTTCATTTCACTATGGGATATTGAAATACCAACAAGAATGTCAATTTCTTTCCCCATAAAAACACTGTTGAATAAATCTATATTGAAGATTTATTGATATATATGCTTTCTATGAAAAGTTTGGTTTTTCTTATGTCTTTGGGGACACATAAATTGGAATAGGTTGTAGCTGTTACTAGACCACTCACTTTGAAAATAAAGATCACTCAGTAGAGCGCAAACCTCCGCCGCGTTAGATTATTTCTCGACTTTTGCTCAACCTTGACCTTGACCTTTTACCTTATCATGTATTAATTGGCTTGAATATTCATGCACCCATATATGAACCATATATGTGACAACGATGTCCAAAATTATGACTGATTACGTGAATTGATCATTTTGCTTGACCTTGACCTAGGCCTTTGAGCTTGACCTTACAAAATTCAATCATTTCCAGCTTTATACAAAACAGTTAATCCCTGCAATTTTCATTACTCTAAGATTAAAATCATTGCCAGGATACTGTTCACAATCAAACAAACACACAAACAGGAGCGAAAACAGCCTCCTTTCAACTTCGTTGGTGGAGGTAATAATGTTACCAAAAGATACCTGGAGGTAAATGCATTTAATCTAAAGAAAAGTTTTATTAGAAAGTACCTTAAAATTTGGGGAGAATCTATGAAAGATATTAATGTCACAGGGAACTTTGAAATGGTAGTGAAGAAGACGATTAAATGAAGTTAATCAAGATATTGGGAGTTAATAAAGATTTAAAGAACAATAACATTCTTGATTCTTTATCAAAAACGAACTAGAAAAGCACTCTGCATGTGCAGACCTCCGCCACGGCAGCTTATTTCTCGAAATCATCTTGCCTTTCCCTGCATCAATTTAGACCGTAGGCGTATTTGAAGTCTGTGTGAGAACCATGTGTGAGCTTGGGGTTAAGGTTAGGGTCAATTTCGTCCACCTTTAGCTCACCCTTAACCTTGACGTTTGACCTAGGACTTTCAAAATCGAATCGCTTCCATGTCTTAACATAAAAAATAATCTTGGAAAGTTTCACTAATCTATGAGTAAAATTGTGGCCAGGAAGTTGTTCACAAACAAACAAACAGAAAAATAGGGGGGAAAACATAACCTCTTCCCAACCTTGTTGGCGGAGGATAATAAAGGAGGAAAATGAGGATGACTCCCGTAAATCATGAAGACTATCCAAGCAGAGACGAAATCCAATCTCTTTTTCTTAATTGGGAGTTTCATTTGTTCTGTAGCTGAGGGAAGACCAGACTTGGCTTAGATTGGACAAATATTTACACTGGGTTTTAACCTTACTTTCAGTGGAAGTCGGTAGATGAGATCCTAGTTTATATAGGCTTTTTAATCATCTATTAAGTATTAAATGTCTTTTTAAGGAGTTTTCTTAATGTAAAGGATACAATCACACAAACATAGTAGAATTGACCTTAAGAAGAATGGTAAGCAACATTAATTTTGTACTTTATCCAAATAAAAATATGTTTTCAAGGCTCCTTGAGGTTTGTGAAGACTTAACAAAATTTAATCATCATCATCATCATCTCCTACTCCTATCGACGCAAAGAACCTTTGTTAGATTTTGCCAGTCGTCTTTATCTTGGACTTCTAATTCAACACTTCTCCCTTTATCATCTCCTATTTCGCACTTCATAGTCCTCAGCCATGTAGGTCAGGGTCTACCAATTATTCTAGTGCCTTGTGGAGCCCAGCTGAACGTTTGGTGAGCTAATCTCTCTTGGAGAGTACGAAGAGCATGCCCAAACCATCTCCATCTACCCCTCATCATGATCTCATCCACATATGCCACTCAAGTAATCTCTCTTATAGTTTCATTTCTAATTCTGTCCTGCCATTTAACTCCCAATATCCTTCTGAGGGCTTCATTCTAAAATCTACTAAATTTATTGAAGATTGTTTCACTGTCATACCATGACTCACGTTCATAGAGTAACACCGATCTCACTAAACTAATATATAGTCTGATATTTTATGTAATTTCAGGCAATGATTTCCAAAATATACATGACTTAATAAATTGAGAAATGTTAGGTTAACAAGTAGGCCGTCTGATAATTTCAAAGATATTGGAACAAAGTAAAGATTAAAGTAACTATAAATATTTCCTTTTTGTGAAAAGTGCAATCAGAGTATGAATCCAATGTTAGATTTTGTAATAGCAGAGAAAATACCAGACTTTTTAAAGGTTTAAAGGCCACCAATGAATGGCAGAGGCAAGGGACAGTGACATTACCCTATCAAGCAGAACAATACCTTAGAGACTGACCATATATACATATGATCAACGCCCAAGCCCCTTCTCCACCCAGGCTAGGACCAAGGAGGGCCATGCAATGGCTGCTGATAAATCAGTAGATAGACCAATAGGCTCCCCCAAACCACCCATCCTTACCTCACAAGGATGGTGAGGTTGCAGCCACCAATGAAACTGATGAGTTTGAGCAGGACTCAAACCCTAATCTTTCGTTCACCAGTCAGGGACGTTACCACATTGACCAACACAACCCTCAGATTTTGCTAAAATTTAGCAAAATATCTAAGCAAAGTATTCCATTCAGTAAAAGTTTCCAGAGGCTGTGGAATCAGAAAAATGTTAATGGGAGTACAATGCCTGAAAAACCTAAGATGAATAAGACAACATGATCTAATCCCAAACTTGAGTGGCGAATTAATTTAGAATTCAGAAAAATAAAAACGAATTCTTTTTTTTTTTTTTTTTTTTTTTTGGGCTTTGGTCTCAAATGACGAAATTTCACGAATTATTATTTGGCAAGTTTCATAGTTTATATAGGAAAGGTCTATTTTAATGTTGTTACTTTTCTTGAATTCTTTTATCTTAATTGTTCATCACTTCCCTTATAGTTTATTTATTTCCTTGTTTCTTTTCCTCACTAGGGTATTTTTCCCTGTTGGAACCCCTAACTTTATAGCTTCCTGCTTTTCCATCTGGGGTTGTAGATTAGCTGATAATAATAATAATAATAATAATAATAATAATAATAATAATAATAATAATAATAATAATAAATGTCCACACATTTGTTGCAAGTTTAGTTTCCATTATCAACAGCATTTTAATTAACAAAGAATAATATTATTGTAAATATGAAATAAACAAAGACGTTTATTTCCTCTGTGATATTCTTTGGAACATTAATATATATTTCTTATATAAATTAATAAACATAAATCATACTGAGAGTTGTATCTCAAAATGAATTGTAGTCTTGTTTTAATCTCCTTAAAACTTGAATGACAGATCTTATGTTAATAGCAAGATTTCTAGATATTAAATGTTAAAATCCTCTTAGGAGGATTTGTTTAGTCATATGATTCAATTTTGTTTTATTGTGACATACACATAACAGAGAGAGAGAGAGAGAGAGAGAGATGAAAAATCTTGCATGCATAAGTGCAAGTTAAATCTTCCTTAATGTAAAAGTACACAAGGACCATAACAGCTCTCAGTCTCCCTAATCCAGGGGATTGCATTGGTGAACGTTTTCATTATTCATAAATTTATCGCTAGAATAGATCAATTCTTATTTCCTAAAACTTGGAATTCTCGTTTCAAAAGATAGTATTCATTCCTATATTCAGCATTTGCTACGTATACGTGTATGTGTTTTACCTTACAGTAAGAAAGAGAAGAAACTACAAATCTACGAATTTTTGTTTGCCTTAAACCCCTCAAAATGTATAAAAGAAAAAAAAAGAAAAAAAAACTGCTTTTCTTGGTTAGGAACAAAAAATTGATTGCGTTATTAATCGTACAGTTTCCCCTAAACCCCCATCCTTACCTCACAACTGTACGTAATTTTTTTTTTTCTTTAAACCCCTCCCAATGTATAAAAACTGCTTTTATTGGTTAGACATAAAAAAACTGATTAGGTCATCAATCATACAGTTTCCCTTAACCCCCATCCTTAGGAGGTTGCAGCGACAAAAATAACTAACGAGTTTGAGCGGGACTCAAACCCAAGTCAGACTATCACCAATCAGGGACGTTACTACATCGGTCATCATCATGTAAAAAAACGAAATGAGTTCCTGTAGCCTACTGCAAGAATCCTAGGAAGTTCTTCGCTCTACAAACTGTTATAGCTTTATTTCCTCCGATAAGAATAGTCGCATGAAAAGCAAAAGAGTTTGACCGGA
>NC_090725.1:24030967-24035967 GCF_036898095.1 Palaemon carinicauda | reverse complement strand
CATATCACATTGCAGTACTCGAGTGTACTACGTACATAAGTTTTGTAAAGCATAATCATGTGTTCAGCTTTCCTTGTTTTAAAGTGTCTGAATAACATTCCCATTTTTGCTTTACATTTAGCCAACAGTGTTGCTATTTGGTCGTTGCATAACATATTCCTATTTAACATTACACCAAGGTCTTTAATTGCTTCCTTGTTTGTGATTGTGATATACCATTCCTTCTCTGTTTCAATAATTTATTGATTCGAATTTATCGGAGTTAAATACCATCCTATTTATCTCCGCCCATTCATATATTTTGTTTAGATCTCTTTGTAGTGAGTTCCTATCTTCATCACAAGTAATTTCTCTACTTATTCTTGTGTCATCGGCGAAACTTCTCACTACGGAGTTTTTCAACATCACAGTCTATGTCTGAGATCATAATAACAAACAGCAGTGCATCTAATACCGTACCTTGTGGCACACCCGATATTACCTGGGCTTCATCTGATTTCTCGTCATTTGCAACCACTATCTGTTTTCTGTTTTGCAGGAATTCTTTTACCCATTTTCCTATCTTTCCCACAATATTATGCTTTCTCATTTTTTTCTCCAATATGTTATGGTCTACCTTGTCAAAGGCTTTTGCAAAATCTAGATAGATCACATCTGTGTCTTTTTCATTTATCATATTTTTGTATATGTTTTCATAGTGTGCTATCAGTTGGGTCTGTGTACTTTTTCCAGGCACGAAACCGTGTTGACCCATATTAAACAAATTATTTTTAACCAAATGGTTCATTATTTTCTTTTTTATTACCCTCTCATACACCTTCATAATATGTGATGTTAGACTAACAGGTCTATAATTGCTTGCCTCTAGTCTTGATCCACTTTTGAAGATAGGGGTTATATAAGCTAATTTATGTTTAACATATATCTCACTCATATCTACACTTTGTCTTAGCTGTATTGCAAGCGGCTTCGCGATAGTGTTTGCAGTTTTTTTTTAACAAAATCGCTGGAACTCCATCTGGTCCGGCTGCCGATCCATTTTTGATTTCATTTATAGCCGTAACAATATCTGCTTCATTAATATCTATATCCGTTAGATATTCAACATTTTTCTTCTCTCATTTCTGTTTCATTATTCTCATTCGCAATTCTTGGTGTGAACTCACTCTTATATTTTTCTGCTAATATGTTGAGAGAGAGAGAGAGAGAGAGAGAGAGAGGAGAGAGAGAGAGAGAGAGAGAAGGTCCCCAATTGAAGCTCATTTTTTTCATTACAGTCAGGTTTTTATAAAACCTATTATTTTTCCTTAATTTACCTTAGAGAGAGAGAGAGAGAGAGAGAGAGAGAGAGAGAGAGAGAGAGAGAGAGAGAGAGAGAGAGACTGTTTTATGTGTTTGCCTGCCAATTCTGCAGCTCTTTGATCTTGGCAGTTCCACGAACATTATCTAATCTAAAAAAGTACTTCATGAAAACACGTGTGTCTTCATTATCTTCAATGTGACTTGTCCCTGGATCTATCGAGAGTGTAAAAGGCCCTTCACTTATGTGATCAATGCATAAGGAATATCTATTTGAGGTTGAGAAGCACTCTGTGATATCATTACAAGATTTCAGAGATCGATATCAAAAGATTTGTGAGAGGGATTAAAAAGAATAAATCCTGGTTTATAGAAATATCATCATTCAGAAAAATAACTCTCTCTCTCTCTCTCTCTCTCTCTCCTCTCTCCTCTCTCTCTCTCCTCTCTCTCTCTCTCTCTCTCTCTCTCAAAGGTAAATTGTTTTTACCTTAATGAAAAAAATATGAACTTAGATTAAGACCTCTCTCTCTCTCTCTCTCTCTCTCTCTCTCTCTCTCTCCTCTCTCTCTCTCTCTCTCTCTTATGTAAATTAATGGAAAAAATAAAATAATTTTATAAAAGCCTTACCATAATGAAAAAATGTGAACTTCAATTGAGACCTCTCTCCTCTCTCTCTCTCTCTCTCTCTCTCTCTCTCTCTCTCTCTCTCTCTCTCTCTCTCAAAGGGTATATCGAGGAAAAAAATATGTTTTATAAAAACCTGATTGTAATGAAAAAATATGAGCTTCAATTGGGACCTCTCTCTCTCTCTTCCTTCTCTCTCTCTCTCTCTCTCTCTCCTCTCTCTCTCTCTCCTCTCTCTCTCTCTCTCTCTCTCTCTCAACTTAACTTCGTAAGCAAACTATGATACCTACAGCTATATAGAAAGCTATTTTTCACATGAATGCATGAATAGAAATTCCTAAGTCAATTAAACATTGGTTCGTCAGGATTTAATCAAACAGTTTTAAAACACTCATTACCGTTCATTAGTACTTCAGTAGAATATTTGTTATTGTAAAAAAAATAACTATACCAAAAAGTCCAAATTTGTAAAGTGAAAAAGTTTTGGAAAGTCATTAAAGTCAGTACTATCTATAAGTGATCACGCTTCAAACACAAATTTGAGAATAACTGATTTAGCAAAGCAAAATATTATGATATAGAAATGAATTGGATAAATAAGAAAAGGTACATTTGATTTAAATGAAGGTAAACCTTGCATTACTATAAGGAGCATTTGTACAAAATACTGAATATAATTGACATATTGAAGATAGTATGACTATGTGGCAAATAAGCATGATAAAAATCTTTGCATTAGACAAGAGTTGTTATGCCCCAGAAGATTATCTAATTCTCCTCCCTAACGAAAATATATGTATTCAAATAAATACTTCAGTAGTACAATTTTATTATATCCCAACTCGTGTGATGTTCATAAACTCTTTCACTATCAGATGCAATACGTTTCTAAGACAGTCAGGCAATACAAATCAATCTTGGCTTATTGAAAACGACCCTGCTTGGTGATTGCCTGACTTGGGTTCGAGTCCCACTCAAGTTCGTTAGTTTCTTGCAGTGTCTGCTACCACTGCATCCTCGTGAAACTAAGGATGGGGTGTTTATTAAAAACTTTTAAGGTTTAAAGGCCACTGATGAATGACAGAGGCAAGGGACAGCGACATTGCCCTATCAAGCGGGACAATGCCCTACAGACTGACCATATATACATATGATCAGTGCCCTAGCCCTTCTCCACCCAAGCTAGGACCAGGGATGGCCATGCAATGGCTGCTGATGACTCAGCAGGTAGACGTATAGGCTCACCCAAACCCTCCATCCTTATCTCACAAGGAGGGTGAAGTTGCAGCGACCAAAGGAACTAACGAGTTTGAGCGGGACTCGAACCACAGTCTGGTGATTACCAGTCAGGGGACGTTACCACATAGGCCACATATAAGTCTACCTGCTGAGTCACTAGAAGCCATTGCCTGGTTCTCCCTTGTCCTAGCTTGGGTGGAAAGGGGCTTGGGAGCTGATCATATGTATATATAGTCAGTCTCTAGGGCATTGTCCTGCTAGCCAGGGGATTGTCACTGTCCCTGGCCTTTGCCATTCATGATCGACCTTTAAACCTTTAACCTTGTGGGACATTGAAAGAAGGGAATGTGAAATAATAGCTTTCTTTCTCCCGCACTTGTTAGAGAAATATTTCGTTTAGAAGGTAGGGGGAAAAGCTAACAGAAATCAAGTGGGTTAAAAGGAAACACAATCATCATAGGTGAGGAAATATAATTCCTCTCAGTTCAAAATTTCCACAAAAGAATAACAAGTTTGAAATACAAAAAAACACCACCCATAATTATTTCAATCATGTAAAGATAAAGCCTTAAAGTTTAGTATTTGCAAGAGTAAAAGATCTCAACATTTGATTAAGGGCCTAATGTCTATATAAACGTATCTTCAAAAGCTTAAAGTTCAAGACTTTGGAATGAAAAAATATATTAGTTCTTGTGTGTATGAGAGAGAGAGGAGAGAGAGAGAGAGAGAGAGAGAGGAGAGAGAGAGAGAGAGAGAGAGAGAGAGGTGGAGATCCAGAATTAAACAAGGGCATAAGAGTGTTTTTCCATTTTGTGGGGATGTAAAGTTTGAAATGGCACGGGCGACGAAGCCATAGTGCAGTGGGGCGTTTGTGGGGCCTCCCCTCCCCAGGAAAAAATCAGAAGGAAACACCCTTAGATGCGATTTCCTGGTATCTAACAGCGGATCGTAGCAACAAGAAAAAATCATATTTTTGGGACGATTTGTACACTATGGCTATCATAAACGGTAGGCCTACTTCGTGAAATTACCAAAAAGCACACTAACGATGCTGATACTTTGCTACAAACAAATTCGCCATATCGATCAAGTCAAAGCTATCTGTATTCTCCGAATGCCAATGAAGTATCATGCTACTATTCAGTCTTTTTTTGAGTCATCGTACTCTTCGTATGACACTAAAAGCACTTTCGCTCTTTGAGTCTGATGCAGGCAACATCTTAACAATTTGGTCCACTTAAATGAGCAGAGACAATTTATGCACATCAATAAAGTCAAATCATTGAAGTAAATATATAAGTATTGAACAAAAGAATATGATTTGATAAACAAGATAGATTCTGCAATGGAATTTGAGAGCCAGAAGCATTTACACAATTGATATGAGCAGGGAAAAGGGCAGAAAAAATTAAAGAATATTGGAGCTTTTTTACAGTTAGAATATGTATGTGTATATATATATATATATATATATATATATATATAATTTTATATATACATATATATGTATATGTATAATATATATATATATATATATATATACTGTCTATAAATTGTATGTGTGTGTATATATATATATATATATAATATATATTATATATATATACATATATATAAAACACATACATAATTGTATCTTTACAGTATTTATATAATATATAGATATACATATATACTATATATATAAAAAAATCTATATATACATGTGTGTGCGAGTGTCTTCGTTTTAAGACACTTCATGTAAAAGGCCTTTGAACTAAAAAACAAAAATATTGATATAGTTGTTGTAATGGTATGAATATGACGAGTTGAAGAAATAAATATATAAAAGCGTG
>NC_090725.1:24021137-24030467 GCF_036898095.1 Palaemon carinicauda | reverse complement strand
ACTGAGTTACTATATTGTCTATTATTATTTCGTTCAATGAAAGTATACATAACAATTCAATATTTATAACATTATATTTTTATATAATTTTTAAGTTAAAAAATATGAATGCTTTTGGTATATAACATTACAATTCAATATTTATAACATCAAATTTTATCACTTTTAAGATGATAAAATATGAATGTTTTGGTATATTGCAAATTTTCCTAAGAACGTAAACAATTAGCTATAAAAAAGTAGAAGTTATCGGGAATTTTGGCAAAAAATTACCTATTAGGGGGCAAACAAAGGCGAAGATATAACTACATGCATTAAAACTTGGTTAATAAAAAATCCCACCGATCTTATTAGAAAATTGGGGGTTGTGGTGGCCGATTTGGTAAGGTCCCTGACTGGTCAACACCAGACTGGGGTTCAAGTCCCGCTCAAACTCGTTAGTTTCTTAGTTTGCCGCAACCTCACTATCCTCGTGAGCTAAGAATGGCGGTTTGGGGGAGCCTATAAGTCTATCTGCTAAGCTATCAGCAGCCATTGCCTGACCCTCCCTGAGCCTAGCTTGGGTGGAGAGGGGGCGTGGGCGCTGATCATATGTGTATATGGTCAGTCTCTAGGTCATTGTCCTGCTCGATAGGGCAATGTCACTGTCCCTTGCCCCTGCCATTCATGAGTGGCCTTTGAATCTTTAAACATCAAGCCATCAGATGAACCTTTCATACAAGCTACTGGCCTATATGGCAGTGATGAGTTGGCAACATTTGCAAATAAATCTAGTGTCAACAATTAGGACTATTTTCATTAACATTCCGCAAGAAAGAAATGGGATATATAGAATTATGGCACCTCTTTGCCATTAGTACCACATATCGGATCATTATTATTATTACTTGCTAAGCTATAACCCTAGTTGTAAGAGCAGGATGATATAAGCCCAAGGGCTCCAACGGGGAAAAATAGCCCAGTGAGGAAAGTAAATAAGGAAAGGAACAACAAGAGAAGTTTAAGAACATTGACAACATTAAAGGTAAGTTTTTCATATATAAACTATAAAAGCTTCAAAATAAAAATAGGAAGAGAAATAAGATAGAATATTGTGCCCGAGTGTACCCTCAAGCAAGAGAACTCTAACCCAAGACAGTAGAAGACCATGGTACAGAGGCTATAGTACTACCGAAGACTAGAGAATAATTGTTTGATCTAAAGAAGAATGGTAGGCTTATGTAAGCAACGATAAAAACAGAGAGATTATACACACACAGAGAGAAAAATACAACAACGAGAGGAAATTCCTGAAGACCTTACATGGTCTGAACAATTAAATTATTCAGAATAAAAAGACAAAAACAACCATAAACCAGATGATTACCACAGATAAACCTGGAGCAATATGCACTCCAAAGAAAAGACTTATCGGTAAGACTATCCTCACTGAAATAAAAACAATGACATTGAACAGCCTCTTAGTACAATAGAGATCAGCCGTACCCATGAAACCACTAATCTTGTATATTCTGGAGCTAGTTTGATAGGAGAAATAATAAAACAGTTACATTTGGTAAGGATTAAAGAAAAAGGACAACAGCAGTCAAAGAAGGCTTCAATAAAAAAATAGAAGCAAAATCGTCAACAGTTCAAAGCTATGAAGACAGGTCCAAGGCTGGTACACAGACAAAAGCTCTTCAATACAAACCAAATAAGACTAGAATATATAAACAAATGTAAGGAAAACTTAAGTGAAATACATTCCAAAAGCCTAATCCACTAATATGTTCTGGGGAAAACATGTCAAGCTGCCCAGTATCCCATAAAAGCAAGAAAAGTTGCTGCTGGACCTCAAGAGCAAGGGAAGGGATTGAATTAAGCAACATGAAGTTAGTATCACAAGAGAAAGTAAGAGATCAGTTTAGAAAAGTACCAACTAGAAAGCCCTGGGTACCAGACTATGTGCATTTAGTAAATTTCAACTCATCATATGCCTACCAGTCCTGTGAGAATTACTAACAGTGCTAATAATTGAGATTTGCAACTACTGGAGGAAACAAACGCCATACCTCAGGAACAGAAAGGAGACTACAGGAAAAGCCCCAAGTCCAAAGCCCAGTTACTAGCACATATGATAATGATGAGAAATTGTAAAGAAAACAAAGCAAAAGTAATTATAGGATGGATTAACTCGTGTTCACAGATGACATCAACATATATACAAAAGATGCTAAGTGCTGGGACTCCCTTGTACAGACAGTCGGGATCATAGCTGAGGCTTTAAAAATGGAATTTAGTAATGACAAATATGCAATTACAGCACAGTATGACTAATAAGGTCGAAAGAAAAAGGTAAACTAAAAAGGACATGAGAATTCCTGCAGATTGTGCCTATAAATTAACAAAAGCTTTCCATTACAAAAAAATGGGGAAAGCCTTGTCTAACAATTCTCAATTCGAGCAAACAATGATTACAGTAATCTATTTCGCTCATGGAAACTTCTCAAGACATTTTCAAGACAAGTTTTCGCCATTATTCAAAGGTTTTTTTTTTATTATTAACGATTTTCTTACAAAAATCAATGACTTACGTCATGATTACCACACAGAACTGTAAATAATTAAAACTTTTTATATCTTTCTAGTCTCGTTTCGTTATCCGTTTAATCTATGAAGGGGTCGTACATATCCTATGTCGTTTATATGCTTTAAACAGCTCACCAACTTTAGAAAACAAGACAAGGCGATTAAGGAAAGAGAATTGCATAAATCATATCTCCATTTCACAAGTGTCTAACCGTTGCCTACCCTTTTCACCCAGAAAAAAAAAATCAATACAAATTCCAATAAAAATCTTTTCAAAGTTGGGCATATAAACGAAATATATTTATTCAAAAGGAGGGGGCAACAAAATGACCTTATTAAATAAATTTCAAATTTATATTTTAAATAAATTTATATTTTATATTCTATAGTTTATATAATTCATATTATAAAATCTATATCTTGAATAAATATATTTATTTAAAAGAAGGGTCGACAAATTTCCTCCATATTACTTCATGGATCATAGTATGCTTTCAAAAAGGAAACTATTTCCAGGCAGATATTGAAGACCTCACCCATTTTCATCCCGAAATTCTAAGGCCGGCTTGAGCTCAAGGGGACGTCCTCAGGACCCCTCTGCAAAGGCTATGAACTTTCGTCGTGTTAATAGAGCTAACAAGGGAGGAGGCGAAGGGACATGCCAGGAAGGAAGTTTAGTTTTGAGAGTTTTTCAAATTAATTTATGAAACTTGCGACACTGGAAGATTTGTTATAAGTGGTTTGTTAGTGAAATGTTAAAGATTATTATTATTATTGTTATTATTATTATTATTAAAAGGAGAAGATTAACCAGCCCAATGAGGTCAAATTCAACTCTTACAAAGCTGGCCATGTTAAAGATGAAAACAGAAAGATCTTAATTGAGGAAGAGGAAGTCAAGAGAAAATGGAAAGACGGATTTTCACAATTATTGAACACTGAGAGTTAGAGGAACTGGACATTCTTCTTTTTCTTAGTAGAATGATCAATAGTAAACACCAGGGAGAATGAATTCTGCTTATACTAATGTCTATCCCTTTTACCAGAATAAGTCAGCAAATAAATTTAAAGGTTTAAAAAGTCACTCATGAATGACAGAGACAAGGGGACAGTGGCATTGCCCTAGCAAGCAGGACAATGCCCTAGAGACTGACCATGTATACATATGATCAGCTCCTAAGCCACCTCTCCACCCAAGCTATGACTAGGGGAGGGCCATGCAATGGCCACTAATGACTCGGCAGGTAGACCTATATGCTCCCCCAAACCTCTCCTCCTTAGCTCACAAGGATGATGAGGTTCCAGGTACTATAAGAATTAACGAGTTTGAGCAGGACTCGAACCCCAGCTAGCGATGACCAGGCCGAGACGTTACCAATAGGCCAAAAGATGTAGTAGGGTTGTAGTTGTGCTGAAACTATACTTTTATATCATCTATATATGTAAACCAGTAGGCTATATATTTAAACTGAGGCATATATACTATATTTCATGTTTTCAAATGTTAGTAAACACGGAATATAGCATATTAGTGTAGGCGAAGACTTAGAATTACAGATAAGCGCAGGAACTAATGTATATGTAAATAATTGATTCTAGTGGAGAATACCTTGAAATAGCTGCCTATTGTAGACTTCTTATGTAATGCATAGATCCTGAGAGACTTCAATAGGTTTCGTGGTATTAAGGCACTTTCAGCTATTATTCATTCATGTTTTCATATACCTATTGGGCCTTGTTACCTCTCTCTCTCTCTCTCTCTCTCTCTCTCTCTCTCTCTCTCTCTCTCTCTCTCTCTCTCTCTCTCTCTCTCTAAAACGTACTTTCTTCTATTATTCGTTCATGTTTTCATATACCTATTGGGCCTTGTTACCTCTCTCTCTCTCTCTCTCTCTCCTCTCCTCTCTCTCTCTCCTCTCCTCTCTCTCTCTCTCTCTCTCTCTCTCTCTCTAAAATGTACTTTCAGCTATTATTCGTTCATGTTTTCATATACCTATCGGGCCTTGTTACCTCTCTCTCTCTCTCTCTCTCTCCTCTCTCTCTCTCTCTCTCTCTCCTCTCCTCTCTCTCTCTCTCCAAAAAGGGGGCTCAGTTATTATACATTCATGTTTTTATTTACCTATTGGGGCTTGTTATCCCTCTCTCTCTCTCTCTCTCTCTCTCTCTCTCTCTCTCTCTCTCTCTCTCTGTTACGATTGCTTACATTGTAAGATGGTTTACGCTTCTATGGGGAAATTCTAGGAAAGGATTTTGATTGGACCTAGCTTCTTTCGAAATTGAAGATATCTTTGCAGTTGTAAATGTTTATAATTATCTAGACTTATTTTAAGTCCACTGTTCCTGTGGTATTGTATAGGATGTTTTGACTACCACTTTTCCATAAACCCATAAAAGATAACCCTTTTCTTACTAATCAATGTTCTCCAAAATTATTTTTGCTTGACCATCTGTGTGATGAATAACGGCTTCCAGGTTAAAGATTCTAAAGGTCACTCATGAATAGCAGAGGCAAGAGACAATGACAATGCCCTAGCAGGACAATGCCCTAGTGACTAACCCAAGCTAGGACAAGGGAGGGCCAAGCAATGGCTGCTAATGACTCAGCAGGGTAGACCTATAAGCTCCCCCAAACGCCACATTCTTAGCTCACAAGGATGGTAAGGTTACACACACTACAAGAACTATCGAACTTGGGCATGATTCGAACCCAGTCCGGAAGATCGCCAGGCAAGGACGTTTCCATTAGGGCTACCGCAATCCTAAAGAATAAATGAATCATCGAGCCTTGAAAAACTCGATGGGAGTTGATATATCCTACAATCCTTTTATCCTTCATTGGATACCATCTATTTATTGTTGCCAGACTGGGATTCGAGTCCGCTCAAACATTTTTCTTCTTTTAGTCGCTGCAACCTCACTATTCTTATGAGCTAAGGATGGGGGAGTTTGGGGAGCTTAGAGGTCTATCTGCTGAGTCACCAGCAGCCATTACCTGGTCCTACCTGGTCCCAGCTTGGGTGGAGAAGGGGCTTGTGCGCTGATCATATTTATAAATGGTCAGTCTGTAGGGCTTTGTCCTGCTTGCTAGGGCACTGATACTGTCCCTTGCCTCTGCCATTCATGAGTGCCTTTAAGCCTTTACAACATTACCCAGCCGCAGCCATGAGTAAATAAACTGTCAATGCATGCAAATATGACTTGTTTATCGGATAATTAAATTTACTTTTACATACAAACTTCTATTACCGTCATACTCATTTCTATGACAGGAAAAACACTCGTGTTAAATGAAGAGTAATGAAAACTGGGGTTGTTATAGCACAATCAACTTGAATTGCTTCCTCGTATGAATATTTCAATTTCAGCAAACAACATCGTCCTGAGAGAGAGAGAGAGAGAGAGAGAGAGAGAGAGAGAGAGAGAGAGAGAGAGAGGGGGGGGATTCTAATTAAATCCTTGGCATTTCCCCTCAATTGACTAATATTATGGAATAAAAAAAAGAATTTCCATAATATAGAGAATATAGCAATTGGATATAATTCTATAATACAGTAATTTGTAAATGCCCCTAAATATGATTTTAATATTATAGAATAAAAAAGAATTTCCATAATATAAAGAACACAGCAATTGGATATAATTCTATAATAATTTGCAAAATCGTACCTCGCTATATATATAATGATAATTCGAATAATTTTAACAAAAACAATTTTTAATATTTTTTTTCTAAGATGATCAAAATCATATAAACAAATGACATTTGAATACGTACTGGCAAATTATCTAAATTCTAAAAATAGTTTAATTGTAAATTCTTAAGGTCCTTCAGTTAAAAACATTGCTTTGAAGATTTCATTTGAATTATATTATTATTATTATTATTATTATTATTATTATTATTATTATTTTTATTATTATTATTATTATTATTATCATTATTATTATTATAAGCTAGAATAATTCGAAGATTGACATTTGTTTTCGTGAAAATTTTACGTTCTAAATAAGTTTTTCCCTTATCCATATGTATTCCCTTTTTGGCGATTAGGTGAACATTTATATCCAACTGATTTCCATTACATTTATAAAATAGAAGTTAATGGAACAAAAGGTCACTTGAAATACCAGTTGCTTAGATCTCTCAGTGAGTTGTACCGAAAATTATGGCCAATGTCTGATCCTGTCTGCGATATGTAATTGAAGGGAGTTTCCCCAGTCCTTAATTCTGGAATGTTTCAAAATGGGTTAAGAGAGAGAGAGAGAGAGAGAGAGAGAGAGGAGAGAGAGAGAGAGAGAGAGATATTTGGTTGTCTGTCATCCGGACATTGAAGGTGATTATCATAAGTAATGAATAAAGTTAAATAGCTTCTGAAATTGATATGAAAACACCGCTTGCATAGTGCAAACTAGAGAGAGGAAGAAATATATATATATATATAGATATATATATATATATATATATATATATATATGTGGGTGTGTGTGTATATATATATATACACATATATATAATTATATGTATATATATATATATATATATATATAATATATATATATATAGATATATATATATATATATATATATATATATATATATGTGTGTGTATATATATAATTTTATATATGTAAATATATATATACATATAAATATATATCTATTTATATATATACACACACACACACACATATATATATATATATATATAATATATATATATATATATATATATTATATATATCCTGCTCTAACTAGCCAATGCAGGACAAAGTCCTCCTATCCCCTTCTGTTTATGGTAGCTCTATGACAGTCTATACCGGTAAATTTGCTTATATATATATACATATATAATATATATATATATATATATATATATATATATATATAAATATATATATATATATATAGTATATGTGTGTATATATTTATATATATATAGAGAGAGAGAGAGAGAGAGGAGAGAGAGAGAGAGAGGAGAGAGAGAGAGAGAGAGAGAGAGAGATTTGTTGTTTCAGAGGATATAACACAAAATCATTTGTGCATTATTACTTCATGGCAAATTAATGAATAGAATTAAATATGCAGGCCACCTCACATCATAACTATTATCACGAGTGAAATCTAAAAGCTTATTTGCATATTTTTTTTTCGTGTGGCCTTTGGCTAAAAGCCTTTTATGCTAATATTATTTATATTTATTTTGTCTGTAAATCTTGTTTTTCATTTAATTTACATTTATTCACTCATTTATGTATTTGGAACTCGGTAAGAATTATTAGTACACTAGTAGGGTTGTGGTGGCCGATGTGGTAACGTCCCTGACTGGTGAACGCCAGACTGGGGTTCAAGTACCACTGAAACTCGTTAGTTTCTTTGGTAGCTGCAGCCTCACCATCCTTTTGAGCTAAGGATGAGGGTTTTGGGGGAGCCTATAGGTCTATCTGCTGAGTAATCAGCAGCCATTGCCTTGCCTCGTTTGGTGCTAGCTTGGGTGGAGAGGGCTTGGGCGCTGAACATATATATAATATAGTCAGTCTCTAGGGCATTTTCCTGCCCGATAGGGCAATCTCACTGTTCCTTGCCCCTGCCATCCATTAGTTGCCTTTAAACCTGTAAATTGAATATCCAATTAATCTTTTCTGATTTAAAAGAATCAAAATATATATTGTTTTTGTATAGGAAATGCTTATTGAATCATAAGTGAATTATGAAGTAATTTTTACTTGAATGAACTAAATGCATGTGATTAAAATAAGTATATATAAAAGTACGTTTGGATTTGCTTCGAGGATTATTGTAGAATTGAGAAATTGGATGAAATAAGGAAAATATATCGATAGGGCAGAAATTATATATTATATATTATATATCATATATTATACATTATAAACTATATATTATATATTATATATTATATATTATATATTATATATTATATATTATATATTACATATTATATAATATATATTATATATTACATATATCATTATATATTATATATTATGTATATTATCAAATATTATTATTATTATTATTATTATTATTATTATTATTATTATTATTACTCGCTAAGCTACAACCCTAGTTGGAAAAGCAGGATTCTATAAGCCCAAGGGCTCCAACAGGGAAAATAGCCCAGTAGTAAGGAAAGGAAATAAGAAGTGTTTTAATTCTTTCATTCTACCTTGTTTTGAGTATTGTTCTCCTGTCTGGTGTTCAGCTGCTGATTCTTATCTTAATTTGTTGGACAGAAACTTACGGTCTATTAAATTTCTTATTCCTGATCTAGATATTAATCTTTGGCACCGTCGTTCAATTAGTTCATTATGCATGTTGCATAAGATTTTTCATAACTCTGACCATCCTTTACATTCAGATCTCCCTGGACAATTCTATCCTGTTCGTAATACTAGGCAGGCAGTTAATTCTAATAGGCAGGTCTTTTCCATCATAAGGCTCAATACTACACAGTATTCTAGAAGTTTTATTCCAGCTGTTACCAAGTTGTGGAATGATCTTCCTAATCGGGTAGTTGAATCAGTAGAACTTCAAAAGTTCAAAGTTGGAGCAAATGTTTTTATGTTGACCAGGCTGACATGAGTCTTTTTGTAGTTTATATATGACATATCTGTTTTTGACGTTGTTAATAGTTTATATAGGACATATCTGTTTTGACGTTGTTACTGTTTTAGAATGATTTATTGTCAACTTGTTCTCATCATTTATTTATTTCCTTATTTCCTTTCCTCACCGGGCTATTT